>NC_041233.1:73482855-73524040 GCF_002837175.3 Physeter macrocephalus
CACCATTGTGGCCTCTCCCGTTGCGGAGCACAGGCTCCGGACGCGCAGGCCCAGCGGCCATGGCTCACGGGCCCAGCCGCTCGGCGGCATGTGGGATCTTCCCGGACCGGGGCACGAACCCGTGTCCCCTGCATCGGCAGGCGGATTCTCAACCACCGCGCCACCAGGGAAGCCCCCAAGAGGAGCTTCTTTAATTAAGAAATAATTGTATGGACATTATAATTTCTGCTCCTTTGTATTTATTAGATCCTATGTATAGTAATCCTGTGTGTTTATTAGAAAATCCTCCTGAAATAGCCTGGTGAGACTTTTGTCCTTTCATTTAGAGAGCTGTCTGGTGGGGGAAAAATGATGCACGGCAAATTAGAGCTCTGCACAGGGAAGCTTTTGCCCTGGCCAGCTGTGCCATTAACCTTTCACCTGGTGCCTAATTGCCTGTGGATCTCAGAAGGTGAAGCTAATTAGAAATCTCAGTAAATGGGACATTCTGAAAGTCTTTAGGAAACTTTTGTTTCCCTCCCTAAGCAAATTTTGCTTACATTTACCTTTTTCTGTTATGAAAGAAAGTATGATCTAAATGTCCTAACATAAGTAGATCTCCAAGATATATTAAGACAACAAAATAAGTTTCAGGACTAAGCCTTAAGTATGATACACACACACACACACACACACACACACACACACACACTGCTATAGATCCTCTATAAGTAAATACATGAATATATGTATGCAAAGTAGCTCTCTTATGAGGTTGTTATGAGGGTTAAAAAAGATGATGGGTATTAAATTCCTAGAACAATGTCTAGCACAGTGTAAATATGTCACAAGTGTTAGCTATTACTATGACGTAATGCATGTAGAATGACTTGTACTGAACTTGTAGCCAAACTTGTAACAGTGGGGTGGGGCAGATGGATGAATTGGACTGTAGCCTGATCTTTAATGTTTCAATACTTTTTCAATAAGGAAATATGTTCACAAGTTACTTGTAGAATTAAAAAGGAATTTAATAGATCTTAAAATAAATGCAGATATATTGAATAAAAATTTAAGAGAGATATCACAAGCAGGGCTGCCATTGGACCTGGGCAGAGGGGATCCTGCCCTGAGCCCCGTGTTCTAGAGAGTCCTGCATCTCAGAGAACACGTGGGCAGCTCTGTCACTTAGGAACTGGTACCCAACATGGTTATGGTATGATTTAATGTTAATTAAAAACCCAAACACCTGCTTTTGTGACTAGCTCCATTCAGGCCCCAGGGAAATGCTTCTCCATGCCTCTTGCCCTTGAACAAAGGCAACTGCCCCCAAATGCCAGGAAAGGTGAGGCTTGTGCTGCTGCCTGTGTGGGAGCTGCTTTGTTGTGTAAGGATGATTTGAGCAGCAGAGCAGTGAGGTAAAGAAGATACAATTTAATTAATTTATCTTTAATTAACTTATAATGGATTCTGGCATAAAGAGTTATTGTTTCCCAGTAGTGCCAACGTCCGTTTTCTTGCTTCTCTTTGTGTTCCAGTTCTTGCTTCCAGAGGTACTCACAAATTAGCGCAGCATTTGCAGCAGTTATGCACAGCAGCTGAGGAATATTCTGCAATATTAAAACAATGCATATATTCTTAAATTTGTATATATGGAGGTCTAGATATAACATCATGAAGCATGATGTCTATTTTTTATATAGGCAACTAGATGGAAATTGAATGCTAGAATTATGAATAGTTTTACTTCTATAAAATATATTTAATATGCTTTGATTACGTTTTCAAATTAAATGACTAGTTTTAAGAACTTTTGACTTAAAAATTTTATCTTCATTAATTAAAAGTTTTATTTTCTCTGTATATACCCTACTCCCCCACCACTTTGGAATGTTTTTATTAAAAAACCCTATTCTGAAACCATAAAAATAATTTTTTTTTTTTTTTTTTTTTTTTGTGGTATGCGGGCCTACCTCTGTTGTGGCCTCTCCTGTTGCGGAGCACAGGCTCCGGATGCGCAGGCCCAGCGGCCATGGCTCACGGGCCCAGCCGCTCCGCGGCATGTGGGATCCTCCCAGACCAAGGCGCGAACCCGGTTCCCCTGCATTGGCAGGCGGACGCGCAACCACTGCGCCACCAGGGAAGCCCCCATAAAAATAATTTTAATTTTCAAATTTTAATGTTTTCTTTTAATTAAATCAATTTTATTGAGATGAATTTACATAAAATAAAGTGCAGCAATTTTAATTGTGGTGAATTTTATGAATGTATACAAATAACCACCACCAAGATCAAGACAGAACGTTTCCATCACGTCCAACTTCCTTTGCCCTTAATTGTCAATTTCACTCTCTACCTCAAGCCCCAGGCAATAACTGATCTGTTTCTATCACTATAGATTTGATTACATTTTCTAGAATTTAACATTATATGGAATCATGCAGGATATATGTATTTTGTGCCTGGCTTCTTTCTTCCTGCATAATATTTTTGAGATTCATCTATGTTGTGTGTATCAGTAGTTTGCTAATTTTTTTTTTTGGCCACGCCACACAGCTTGCAGGATTTCAGATTTCAGTTCCCTGACCAGGGATTGAAACTGGGCCACGGAAATGAGAGCCCAGAATCCCAACCACTAGGCCACCAGACTCCCAAGTTTGCTCATTTTTATTGCAGAGTAGTAGTCTTTTGCATGGGTATACCAAAATTTGTTGATCTGTTCACCTATTGATGGCTATTTGGATATTATGAGTTTTGAGCTCTTGTGAGTAAAGCTACTTTGAACATCTGCATGCAAGTTTTGTGTGGACATATGCATTCATTTCTTTTGGGTAAGTAACTAGGATTGGAATTGCTGGTTCTTATAGTATCTGGTATATTAACTTTATAAGAAACTGTCATATCATTTTACACTCCCATCAGCAATGTGTAAGTGTTCACGTTGCTCCACATCTTTGTCAACATTTGTTACCGTCAATCTTTTTAAATTTTAGCCATTTAGTGGGTGTGTAATGGTATCTCATTGTGATTTTAATTTGTATTTCCCTGATGATTAATGTGCTTATCTGCCATTCATATATCCTCTTTGGGGAAGTGTCTATTCAAATCTTTTGACCATTTGTCTTCTTCTTATTGAGTTGTAAGGGCTCTTTTATATATTTTGGCGAGATACAAGTTTTGTAAATATTTTCTTGCAGCCTGTGGCTTGTCTTTTTATTGTCTTAAAGAGTTTTTTGAGGCAAAATATTTAAATTTTGATGCAGTCCCCTTTATCGATTTTTAAAAAATGGTTTGCTGTATTTTTTTAAAAGATGTATTTATTATTTATTTTATTTTATTTATTTTTGGCTGTGTCAGGTCTTAGTTGCAGCACACGGGATCTTTGGTGAGGCATGCGGGATCTTTCGTTGTGGTGTGCAGTCTTCTCTCTAGTTGTGGCGTGCGGATTTTCTCTTCTCTAGTTGTGGAGTGAGGGTTCCAGAGCGCGTTCACTCTGTAGTTTGTGGCACACAGGCTCTAGGTGAGGTGCAGAGCTCAGTAGTTGTGGCGTGGAGCTCAGTAGTTGTGGCATGTGGGCTTAGTTGCCCCGCGGCATGTGGGATCTTATTTCCCTGACCAGGGATCAAACCCAAGTTCTCTGCATTGTAAGGAGGATTCTTTACCATTGAACCACCAGGGAAATCCCTCGATTTTTAAAAATTTAAAAAACAGTTCCTGCTTTTTGTGTCTTAAGAAATCTTTGCCTAATTTAAACCCTAAGATTTTCTTCTGTGTTTTCTTTTTTAAGTTTTATAGCATTAGCCTTCATATTTAGGTCTATGATATGTTTTGAGTTATTTTATTCTGTGTGGTGTGAGGTAAAGTTTGAAGTGTGTGTTTTTGTTTTTTTTTCTTTGCGTATGGATGACCAATTGCTCCAGGATCACTTCTGAAAAGATTGTTCTTTTTACCCATTGAATTGCCTTGGCAACTTTGTTAAAACTCAACTGATCATATATGTATATGTCTAATTCTGAACAGTATTTTATTTCATTGATATCTATTTTTATCCTTTTGTAAATGCTACTCTATCTTAAATGACTGCAGTTTGGGAAGATAGTAAACAGGAGAATAAAAAGCCTCAGGGACCTCAGAAATAAAACTCTAATGAATGAGTGACAAGTGGCCGGTGTGTACTTTGGGGCATCCCAAATCACACTGATGATCTCATTTGCAGTGAAGAGAATTTCTGGTCTGGGATTAAACCTTCAGGTAAGTTTTTCTATAACGGGGCTCTGTGACATCCAAACTCGGGGTACCTGTGTATTTAGGGACACCTAAAATAAATCAGACCTTAGACAATGACACTGAGCTTGGAGATATGAAATGGCAGGAAGTTAGTGCTTGCTGCCCATCAGAGGTGACATGTTAGGGGTTAAACTGCAATCTCTCTGCAGGACTCCTTCTTATCAGGTAAAGAAAGATGAGGTAGGTATCCCTCTTGCTGATATGAAAAGTAAAAATATTTATTGCTCTGTTTACCAGATGCCTAGGATCCAATTCTACTGTCTTTGATTGACAGTGTGACCCTTACCTGTGATGCATCCCAGTTTCAGTGGATAGGACAACATAATTGTGTATTTATTTGCCACCTGCCTTCCATAGAAGCAGGTTGAACTCAGGAGCTGAGTACAAAGCTGAGTCAGGTCAGAAGGGCATCAGTGTTCATAGTCTGAATCTATTTCCCCAGAGCACATGGTCTATTTCAGGAGACAAAGACATGATTAACCAAGCTGGCCCCTGGTTCCTTTGGAAAACACAGAGCAAGAGTGTCACAGCAGGGCACACAGAAAAGGTGGGTGGGTCACATGATATACTACTTGGCAAGTTATCTGAGCCTCAGCTGTTCCCTTCCCCAACATCAACATGGAAAATGGAGCATTCACAACCATTTTGTTCCACTTATTGAAGCGTGCTAATAGATTTTTGTTGACTTGAATTGTCCTGCACTGCATTCTTTCACCAATCAATCCATTACACAAAATTCTACCCCCGTCTTCAAGTGGCAGCGTGGCAGCACGGTTAACAGGGGCCTTGTTCTTTAGAGCAGAGAGTCCCATGGTTGCTTGTGTCCTGTCCTGTCTTATCTAGCCTTCCCTAGCGCATGTCTGGGAGATGAGGGTTACCATTCCTGAAAACTATCTTTTGATTGTTATCAATCAGTTTATTCTGAAGGCATTTCCGCCCCCCCATTTTTTGTGAAATTGATTAAGACTGGCTAAGTAAAATTAGGAACCATTAAAACTCTGAACGAATCATGGTGAAAAAAGAACCTCCAAGTAGTAAATTTATCTTAGACTATACTTCCAATGAATTTATATCTCAAATGAAAAATAATGTGTAGCATGAGGTTTTCCCCTAAAATAAGAAAACTTCGTATGGATGTGCATAGGTGTGTGTTTGTATAGGGTGTGTGTGTGTGTGTGTGTGTGTGTGTGTGTTTACTGTCAGGGGGCTCTCCCCAGCACTGATGTTAACTCAAGAATATTAGGCTGGTTATTAGCACTGAAATTGACCTTGAAGTTCACCTAACTTCAAACCTTTAATTTTATAGGTAGGGAAACGGTCCAGAGTGATGAAGTGACTGTCCTAAGGTCCCACAGCCTCTACGTGGCAGCGGCCAGAGATGCTCAGTTCCATGGTTTTAGTCTTTTTAGGGGTTGCCTCACCTAGTGTAAAATGTGTATGGCATAGGCTTTGTTTAAAACTGTTTCTTTTCAAAAAGCTCTCTTTCTCCTATTAGAGTTTGGCTTACCATCCTTATCTGCCCGGGACTCACAGGGTCTTTGGGACTCAGGATTTTATGCTAAAACTGGGGAAGTCCAGAAAAACCAGCATGACTCGATGACCCCATTGCAAGGGTTGCAGCTTTTCACCTGAATGGTTTTGTCATATGTTCCCTGGTGACATGTGGCTTCTGGCCCATGCTACACAAAAGGAAACAGATGACTCTGTTCTATGACAAAGAAGAGACAAACTGTGACTCTCTTTGGGTTGTGAGCACCCAAATCCTGCTCCCCTAAAACCAGTCCTGTCTGTCCTTTCAGGCCCAGTCACCTCCTTTCCCATCCTCCCTGACCACTATAGTGGTTTCCAGAAACCTCACTGATCGGCAGGACCGATTTCTGTACAAATCATTTGACCCTATGCCATCAAGTTCTGTTGTCTATGATTTCATGTGGACGGGTTTTATCTCATCAGAGATCTTGTAAGACCCTTGAAGCAGGATGTCAGGCCGCCGTGTTCCGGGCAGGTGAGTATCATGGACTCCGGAGCCCCTCTGGGTTGGAACCCTGGTGCTCTGCACTTTGTTAGCGAGGTGATCTGGGCAAGTCTCATAACCTCTCTGGATCTCAGTTTACTTCTGTAAAATGGAGGAGAATAGTGCCCACCCCTAGGGGTGTCATGAGAATTAATTGATACCCACAGATCGCATACAGCAGCACCCGACACATGGCACATTAGCAGCTATGAGTGAGGTCTCAGTAGATTCTATGTTTGCTGACTGATTTGAGTGCATAGTGGCTAATGCAGATGGCTAATTCCCTTACCTTTAACTTTCTCTTGCAAGCTTTGCATTTCAAAAGTAAGCCTGGCTGTGGAGAACACTCCTTGCTTCCCAGGTTGTTAAAGAATATGGGGTTATATGTATATGTATAGCTGATTCACTTTGTTATAAAGCAGAAACTAACACACCGTTGTAAAGCAATTATACTCCAATAAAGACATTAAAAGAAAAAGAAGAAAAAGAAAATAAGTGGGGAAAAATCAAAGAATTCTGTCTGGCTCATTAGAATTCTAACTGCAGTGGGGCTTACCTTGAAATAGAATCTTTAAGCACAAGGCCGTCTGATAGTGTCTGCTTGAAGATTACTCTATATAAGTAATGCTTTTCCATCTTTGAACTGACCATTTAATGTAAGCATGTTATCAATTAAAAATAGTTTAAAAGCATGTTAAAAGGACAACTAATTTTAATTCATTGAAATGGATCTTTATTTTATTTGATACATAATTTGAATTTTATGGCCAAAATAAATGGTTAAATCTGATAGTTAGGGCTTCCCTGGTGGCGCAGTGGTTAAGAATCCGCCTGCCAATGCAGGGGACACGAAGATCCCACATGCTGCGGAGCAACGAAGCCCATGTGCCACAACTACTGAAGCCCGTGAGCCTACAGCCCGTGCTCCGCAACAAGAGAAGCCACTGCAATGAGAAGCCTGTGCACCACAATGAAGAGTAGCCCCCGCTCCGCTCACCGCAACTAGAGAAAGCCCGCGCGCAGCAACAAAGACCCAATGTAGCCAAAAATAAATAAATAAAATAAATAAATTTTTAAAAAATCTGATAGGGAACTGAAATCGAATATGTGCTTCACAGGAACTTAACTTTTAATTTTTTATATACCTTGGTGTAATTAATAAAACATTTCTTACAGCAGAATTGCACGACTGCACAATTTCATGAGCTCCCTGAGTGTCAAAGCAAATCAAACTACTTCAATCCTTATCTAAGGAATAAAACTGTTCAAATTGCAGTGGCTTGTAAGTTTCTGACTTTGGAAGAAGGAATCTGTACTGTCTTTGGAAGAGGGAATAAACATTTTCTGCAATGCAAGACCGTATTCCATTCTCTTCACCTATAAGAACTCCAGCCAAAATGATGACAGTGTATGTTAGTGTAGTGGCCGTTGTACTTGCCTGCCCGGCCCCCTTTACCCTCTTCCTCTGTTAATGGACCACCTCCCCCTTCCTTGGGGTACAGCCCTTTCTCCCCTCTAACCGTAATATTGGGGGCTGCCCTTCATAGCACTCCACCTTCCTGACCACTGCAGTGGGTACCTGACCAACCTGGGCCCTGCATCTCTGTATGAGTTCCCCAGGGCTGCTGTAACAAAACATCACAAACCAGGTGGCTTACCATAACAGAAACTTACTCTCTCACCGTTAGAAGTCGGAAATCAAGATGTTGGCAAGGTTGGCACCTTCTGAAGGCACTGAGGGAGAATCTGCTCCACACCTCTCATGTAGCTTCCGGTAGTTGCTGGCAATCCTTGGCATTCCTTGGTTTGTAGATGCATTACTCTAATCTCTGCCTCTGTCATCACATGGTGTTCTCCCTGTGTGTGTATATCTGTGTCCAAATTTCCCTCATCTTTTGACACCAGTCATTGGATTAGGTCCCATTCTAATCCAGTATGACCTCATCTTAACTTGATTACATCTGCAATGACCCTGTTTCTAAACAAGGTCAGGTTCACATGATACCAGGAATTAGGACTTGAACATGTCTTGTGGGGGACACAATTCAACCCACCACACCTTTTTTCCCATAGTGATTGGTCCAATGATAATCATGGTGCCCAAACGGGGCCAGTTGGAGTCCCCCCATTGAAGGTTCTAATTGGAGCTTTGGGGGACATTCTTGCTTTTTGCTTGAGAGAATCATGATGGGGCTTCTGGCCATCATGATTCCAGCCTGGGGAGAAACTTGTCTGAGAGAATGGAGCCCAGGAGCAGAGAGAGGAGGAGACAGTCTTGACGACGTTCAGATCATTACATCCAGACTCACCTTTCCTTGGTTTGCTCACATGAGCCATTAAACATGTTTGAGGACTTCCCTAGTGGCACAGTGGTTAAGAATCCGCCTGCCAATGTAGGGGACACGGGTTCGAGCTCTTGTCCGGGAAGATCCCACATGCTGTGGAACAACTAAGCCCGTGTGCCACAACTACTGAGCCTGGGCTCTAGATCCCGCGAGCTACAAATACTGAGCCCGTGAGCCACAACCACTGAAGCCCGTGTGCCTAGAGCCCATGCTCTGCAACAAGAGAAGCCACTGCAACGAAAAGCCTGTGCACCGCAATGAAGAGTAGCCCCCGCTCGCCGCAACTAGAGAAAACCCGCGCACAGCAACAAAGACCCAACGCAGTCAAAAATAATAAATAAATAAATTTATTTTTTTAAGTGTGAGATAATTTTTCAGTCATTCGCAACCAAAGGACCCTAAATAATACAGTTTAAAGATGTTCTAAGATTTTGTGAGAAAGGACCCTAAAATGGAAACGCTATCTCCCAGAAAGCGACTTAGCCAAGTTCACTCCAATGTGCCTGTGTTTACTTGGCAGGTAGTGACGTGTGCGTGAAGGGACAGCTCCCACCTTCCAGGCCACGTGGAGATGCCCACTTGTTCTGGATCGCCACAGTAGCAAGCACAAGCTCTGGCCTCATTTCATTTATTTTTCTTTTCTTCTCACAGGCTTAATCTGACCCTCTATCATTTTAATATGAATTTACAAAACAAAACTTTTCTTGAGTTCCTAAGAACAAAGGAAAAATGTAGAATGATGTGCTTTTCCCAGGATGACAGAAGGAGTGCCGTAATAACACATGAGTATATTGTCCAGTTGCCTGATCCATTGCAAGCATACAAAGGTCACATTGCAGTATCACTGAAAAACTCTTTGCCATCAAGTGACATTCGGCAGGCAGGATGCTGGCCTCATGTGGCACCTGCAGGACACTTTTGGCTGCAAATAATAAGAACTTAAATAATAGGGAGCTTCTTATCTTACATAACAAGAAATGCAGACATAGGGCTTCAGTGAAGTCATCAAGTCTCTGTTTTCTTCCTACCTTTCAACTCTGCCATTCTCAGCTTGTTGGTAATATTTCTCCCCATAGTTGCAAGTTAACCTTGGGAGGTCCGGGTTCTGAATGCAACAACATTCAGAAAAGGGGAGAAACGTTTTCTCCCTTGCTTGTCTTTTTATTGGGAAGGAAAACTTTCTGTGAATCCCCCCATTCCAACCCCGGACTTTCCCCCAATCCTAACAGCCATGATGGAGTCTCATATTCAGGGTTGTACCAATTGCTGCAGAGGGAATTGGTTTCCCGCTATGGTTTACGAACCAGCGTTCACCCCTTGGGGCTGGGGAATGGCCTGTGAAGCCCAGGACGCTCAATACCTGAACAAAACTGGGGATCTATTAGCAAGGAAGGGGCAGGGGAAAGCATCGGGATCTGCCAAAGCACTTGGAGGCCATTGATGGACACTCCAAATGCCCTGATGTCAGTCTTACCCAGCAGGCTGCCCCAGAACAACTTGGGGTAAGTGGTGCATGAGGAACTGGTAAAATATTAAAACTTACTTCGTGTTTCTTAGAAGGAAGTTGATAGTGTTAATATTTAATATACTATATTTAATATAATATAACAATAGTTTATTATATATTTCTATAATATGTGATATATCATATATTTAATGTATTAATATTTAATATACTAAAAAGAGGGCTCAAAATGAATGAACTAACCATTGAACTTAAGTTAATAGAAGAAAAGTAGAGTAAACTCATAGGAAGAACCACAATGATGGAAGTAATAGCATAAGAACAAACATTAACAACATAGAAAACATTAGAATAACAATAAGAATAGGAGAACATTTTTATAGAAAGGATCAACAAAGTCAATTTGTTTCTTTGAAAAGGCTAAAAAATTTTCAAGCTTTTCGTAAGAATGATCTAGAAAAAAACAAGAGGAACACAAATAGTATCAGAAATGAAAAAGATATAAATGCAGAGATTAAAATGTAATAAAATAATATAAACCACTTTAAGTCTATAAAAATGAAAGTTTAGATGAAATGGAAAATTTGTAGAAAGATAGAGCTAACCAAAATTGATTCAGGAAGAAATGTGTACTGAATAGGCTTATGATCTAAGGAAACTGAACCATTTGTTAAAAATCTTCCCCAAAAGGATATTCCAGATGGTTTTTACTAGAAAGCTCTATCAGATATTCAAGAAACAAATAAATCTAGTTTTATACAAATTATTCCAAATATAGAAAAAGTGGGAACAATCCTCAACTCATTTTGAAAGTTGGATAACTTTGGATAAGGACTGAATGGGAAAGGAAAATCATTCATAAACATAGTTACAAAAATCCCAAAGAAAATATTAGCAAAATCCTTCATCAATTAAATGTGTAAATCACGAACAAGTTGGGTTTGACTTAACATTATAAAATAAATCAATATAAATTATCATATTAACAGATTAAAGGAGAATAGTTTTAGGAGTATCTCAACATATGCCAAAAAAAGCGTTTGATGAAACTTCTGTTCATGGTAAAAAAATTCTTAGTGAACAGAAGACTGACGATGCCAGTTTGGCTGGCCCATTGGCTAAGTAGCAGTTTCTCAGGATGTTCCCTTGATGCTCTATTGAAAGCTGACCACAGAACTCTTCTGTCCTTTGGGGCTCCTTTCCCGAGTTTCAGCTTTGTGCTGTTGTGTGAAAGTCTTGTAAATAAAAACAGGCACATGTTATATATACTGTACTCATCCTTACTTAGTTCCATTTGACATACTTACTATAGACATATTTTCTCTTCAATATGCATAGATCTACTGCACTCTAATAGCTACATAGAAATCCACTGTATATAAACCACAATTCATGAACTTTGTTAAGAAAATATAGTTCAGCAGCCTGAAGACTGAGGGCAACTCTTAATACCTGCAGAATTATTATTGAGTTGGATGGAATGAAAACCATATAACATAAAACACTGGACATTCAGTAGATTTCCACCACCTGAGGAAAAATCTGGGCTCCTCTGGGCTGTAAAATCATCACCCTGTGAATTGAGATTTGGGCGAATGTGACAAAAGCAACTTTTGAAGGTCATCTTTCTGTATACCGGTCCAAAAGTGAGGAGGAGAAGTTCAGCAGTGCTTCTGGGGATGTGACCCAACAGAGAGAACGTGACTACAAAGTCCATGAACCTGAGGTGCTTTCATTCTAGAAAAATCTATAGTCGCGCCAACTACCCGCCCCCCCCCACCCCACCAGAAAATTTGTTGGGATGTTTGTTTTAAACAATACCGTCTGTGACTCCCAGTTTGATGGACTGACTGTGGGGCAGGAAGGGGCTGGCCAGGCACCTTCCAGAACAAAGGAGACCTGGCTCGGGGGGGAGGATGGGGGGTCGGGGGGGGCGGTGAGAAGGCAGGTCACAGGTTCATCACTGCACTCTTTGGCAAGTGACTTGGGTTCTCCTGGGCCTTCTTTCCTCTTCTTTAAAATGGGCAGGATGCTACACACCTTAAATGGTGTTTGTGAGCCTTAAGTAAGATAAGCTTCCCTGCCGAAGAAAGGTGGATTTCAGAATATAGCCAACATCTTGCCGTTTGGGGAATGTGTTATTCCAGGGAATAGTTTTCAAGTGGAGTCAGACTGTGTTCTTCCTTGTGTTCAGGGCTTGCACTCAGAGTGATAATAAGAAAAGTATCATAAAATAATTTCTGGGTTAACCCAGCTGTTGGCCGTTCATTTTTTCCTTTTTGCTGGGTTACCCCCTCTAAGACCCTCCCTAAAGCGCCAAGCAGCAGTGGGGCAGTCACTGGAAAATGCTCAGGGGAGACTGGGAGAGGACTCTAAGTACCTCCCTCACCCCATAAACAACTTAAACAACCTGATTAGACATTTCTATTCTGTCCCCCAAATCTCTCCTCTCTTGCCGGTAGGGGTTTCTCCCTCCTTGGGCAGAGCTCAGCCTAACTGGCTCAACCACACAAAAACCTGCGGTTAATAGACCCTGTCCTCACCTGAAATCAGTTTAGCAACCCTATCCTTTTACTAGAGCATAACCGTTGGGCCTTTACCATACTGGTCCATGCCAAATTCTTAGCAAAACATTTCTTCCGCAAGAGAAAATGTCATGCCAGTTGCTACGAGATTCTGTTTTCCCTCCACATCTTTGCGTCGGCAACATTGTCGTGGGCATGTGAAGCTGGCAGGAGCCTCTTCCGTCACTGCCAGACTCCTGATGAAGTTGCATGTGTTGCCTTGGCCACCTCTGGCTTCCTCAGTTATGTGCAGCTGCTACTGGCTACACGCAGATCCCTCTTGGGCCATGTCCAAGCTCTTCACGGCTCCCTCCACCCTTTCCAAGCACTCGCCCTGGTGGTAGGGAATTCAGTGCCGAGGCTTGAGTGCCTGTGTGATGGGGCCATTGTAACCCCAGGACCCAGCACTGCACCTACCCAGGAAAGCTACCCCCAAATCTTTGTGGAACAAATCCATGTATATCCACCGATTACCGAGTGTTATATATTACCCTCCATATAACCTTCTACACTTTCTTGCTGTGGAAGGGTGTATTAGTTTTCAAGGACTGCTATAACAAAGTAGCACAAACTGGGTGGCTTAAACAACAGAAATTGTCTCAGTTCTGGAGTCAATGAAACTGAGCAGGACCCTGTAGGGGTTTTCCGGGTACAAAAGCCCTTCCGTGTTCCCTCTTTCTTGTTTGTAAAAAAAAAAAGGCTTTAGTCTCCTAGGCTTTCCCTGAGTTTCGGAGAGCAGACTCAAACAGTAACTAATTAGCGAAGTGAGGGAATACAGAAACAAAGGGAAAGCAGTCAAGCAAGAAAAGTAATGATAGCTTACTTAAACAATAGTTCAGATAAATAAAACATAAAATAAAATAAATGAAAAATTTAAAAATTAAAAAAAATTTAAAAATAAAAATAAAATCGTTCAGATAATGAAACAGAGTCCTAGCTCCTCCTCAAGGGATATACATAACAATCTGATGCATATCTTTGAGTTGTTCTTCAGAAACTAAGACACCCACCCAGGTGGAGGATGGTGACTACATGCTGACCACAAGCATGCAGACCCCAGACAGGCTGGAACCAGAAACTGATGATTAAGGTTCCTGAAACACCACCCTGTTACCTCACCACCAACCAATCAGAAGAAAGTCATGTACCCTGCAACTCTCACCCCAAATGTTGCCTTTGAAAACCCTTCCCTGAAAGCCATTGGGAGTTTGGGTCTCTTGAACACAAGTTGCCTGTTCCCCTTGCTTGGTACCTGACTTCATTTTAACTAATTACATCTGCAATGAGTCTAAGTAAGGTCACATTCTGAAGTACTGGGGTTAGAACTTGAACATATGAATTTGGGGGTCGGGAGGTAATTCAACCTATAACAAGGGTTACCAAGTGGTATAGTTATTTTCCTTTGTTCTCAATTCTGTTGCCCTTTCTCCATTTATGTTAGAAGAGGTTGAAACTTACATAGATTTCTTTGAAGTATGGACAGAACTTTCCTTGAGGAGGACCAAGGGAATGTTCCTCACCTTAACAAAGCTTATAGAATTTTGGGTTTTGTCTGAATATGACAACTGAGGCTAAGAATCTTAGTGATCACATAAATCGTGCTATCCCATCTCGACCTTGTGTATCTGTGAATAAACCATATTTTCTCTTTGGAATCAGTGAATTGTTTGCACCTCATTTTTAGCTGTGTGACTTTAAGTAAAATGTAGCGCTGTCTTGTGACTGGATGGACACAGCTGACACAAGGTTTGTTAGAAGAAACCGGAAACGATAGAAATGGCAAACTTTTCTCTCCTGCTTGCTCAGACAGACGCTGCTCTAAGCACGGGACTCATCCAACCGCCCCCAACCCCACCAGAGGGCTGCTGTTCACAATTATCCCATTTACAGGTACAGAGACCATGCACACAGAGCGGCCAGCAGATGGCGCCAGAGCTGGATTTGAATCCAGGCAGCCTCATTCCCACTTGGGAAGGCACGGGGTGATTCTGACACTGTAACCAGGCTAGAGCTTGTGTGCCTGTGGCAGCTACAAAGTAAGTTTGCAGCAAAGTAAGGGTTTATTGCAGGGCGCCGAGCAAGGGAGTGGGAGACAAGCCTCAGAGCCACTCCAACTTGTTCTCTGAGTTAGGGTGTTTTTTTTTTTTTTTAAGGGAAAGAACAAAGAGGCTGGAAAGAAATCATGTCTTGTGACATTTCTATGACATTCCTTAATTGAGGTTTCGGAGTCAGGATGTCTGTGGTTTACGATTCTCCCGCCGGGTGGTCCATGGCTTGGGGGGGTCTGTTAGTTCATCTTGCCCTGGAGAAACAACTTGAATTTGTAGTTAAGGGTGATATCTACAACAGCAATTTTAGCACATGAATGATGTTATTGACAACAGCAATTTTCGTGCAATAATGATGCTATGGACAGCAACAGTTTTAGTCATCTGACTTGTGGATTAGTGTTTAGTTAGCCCAGGGTTGAGGTCACAGGGGACAAGAAAGGGAATAAAGTTTTAGATAGAGAGGTTCATCGTAAACGCGGCTTTAGCGGGGACTCGGTTTGAACACCTCCCTCTAATCCTGGCCGTTGCCTAGAGCATCTCGGGGAATACACAGCCCCTGTGGGAGTACAGCTACCTTTCAGGGAGCCTTTGAAGAGCATGGTGTTGGGAGTGGAAACTTACATGGATTATTTTTACCACCTACATTTCTGGCCAAGAAACCGTCCTGATACGATGCAAAACTCAGTCATGTGCCCGCCAACAGTGCCGCAGCCTCGGGCCGTCAGGCAGTTGGCCCTGCCCCACCCTGGCCCTGGAAGTGTCACCTCTTCAGGTGCCCGGTGGAGCCTGTTGCCTTTGGAAGTCCTCCAGCTCCCCTGTCTCTCCCCCGCCTGTGGCTGATGCTCTCTGGGCAGTTCTCCGTTCATTAACCGTTCCCTCAGGGTTTAAGGCAGAGGAAAGAAGCTAATACCTAGTGTGGAACTTGGCAGAGGGGAGGTTGGCAGGAGCGAGATTGGAACCAGTGGCTTAGATGCACGGAGGGGATTTGCCGCCCTGCTCTGCTGGCGTCAGTGCCCTGACGCCCAGCCTGGCAGCACCAGCAGTGCCTTCAGGAGTGGCTTGGTCTCCAAGGTCATGGTGAAGATGCACACATTTTACTTGGGGAGAGAGAGGGAAAAGGGCCGGTTGTGGAGGACATCTCTGCTCCCCATGAAGTGACAGAGAATGTGCCCCAAGGAACCCTAGTCAGGACACACCAGGGGCTGGGGCAGTTTTCAGAGCCCAGAGGATCTGCTTAAAGAATGGGCTTCTGGTGACTGGTTAAGGGGGGGTTGGGAAGTAGAAGAAAGGGGAGGGGCTGGACGGGGTGAGGGGGAGAAAAGCCAAAGGTGGCCAGGCTCACCATCTTGCCTGGGGCTTAGCTGGAAATTTTGCCTTGGAGTTGACTCATTATTATGGCTAACAGTTATGGAGGAATGGGAAGAACTGGCCTGTGAGTGGCTAAGTCATTTTATGGACAAATATGTACCTCTGTTTTTCTAACTGTAAAATGGGACGGCAGCTTTCCAGGATGGCATAGGGCTAGGAGTGTGGGTTTTGCAGCTGCAGCACTGCTGGCGTTCCCGTCCGGCTCTGATGCTTTCTGTGTGAACTTGAACATCTCTAAGCCTAGGCAATCTCTCAGCAGCGAATGAGAGAAATACACCGGGGTTGGGGAGTGGGGAGAGATCTCTATAGGACCTACATGCTGAGGACTGAGACCTGAACTCTCCATGCTGGAACATGATTTTATAAACTATGCCCATGTAGATCTGACTCATGCTTTCTGGGTTTGTGTGGATAAAACAGAAACTAGCCAGAGCGGATTCTAGAGAACAGAACTGGTTCTGCTTGGAATCATGTGAGACAAATCAACCGTAGCTTGTCAAAAAACTGTATGTAGGACTGGAGTCTTGGGAAACCACCATATGTTAATGACTGAATTTAGTTTTGTGAGTATCTGCATACATGTGACGTAAA
The DNA here is from genome assembly GCF_002837175.3 of Physeter macrocephalus. NCBI lineage: Eukaryota > Metazoa > Chordata > Mammalia > Artiodactyla > Physeteridae > Physeter > Physeter macrocephalus. The sequence goes on from NC_041233.1 coordinate 73,499,520, forward strand.
TTTAAATTCTAACCTTCTCACAATGCTATATCTATCTGTGAAGTGTTAAAAAACAAAATTCAAGTGAGTAAACTTGAAGATCTAATTGAATTTATTAAGTGACTGATGAATCGGGCAGCATCCATTCTACCAGCTAGAAGGACACTCGGAGAAGGTTGTACAAAATGGAAAGTTTTTTGTTTTTTAAAAAATTTATTTATTTATTTTATTTATTTATTTTTGGCTGCGTTGGGTCTTCGTTTCTGCGTGCTGACTTTCTCTAGTTGCAGCGAGTGGGGGCTCCTCTTCGTTGTGGTGCAAGGGCTTCTCACTGTGGTGGCTTCTCTTGTTGCGGAGCACGGGCTCTAGGCACGTGGGCTTCAGTAGTTGTGGCACGCGGGCTCAGTCGTTGTGGCTTGCAGGCTCTAGAGCCCGGGTTCGGTAGTTGTGGCGCATGGGCTTAGTTGCTCTGCGGCTTGTGATGTCTTCCTGGACCAGGGCTCAAACCCGTGTCCCCTGCATTGGCAGGCGGATTCTTAACCACTGCGCCACCAGGGAAGTCCCCCATAATGGAAAGTTTTTATAGGGAGAAGGGTGGGATGAGGGAGCTCTTAGCAAAAGAAGAGCCAGAATTTAGGCCAGGACACCTTTTTTGGGGGGAGGCAAATGGCAAGGATTTTATCATGCAGATTGCCTCTTCTGCTAGGTGAGGGGAGGGATGGAAAGCACCCACATGAGAGACTACCTCATTGGTGCTGACCAGAAAATTCCAGATGGGTTGATTAAGATTACATTTCTGGAAAAGGTTGAAACTGCAGTTAAGTCAGGTATTAAGTATAAGTTTGGTATAATGGTCTTTAGCACAAGTGATACCATTTTCACCCTGTGGTTTTCTCCTTGATGGTAGGTTAAAGTCAGGGAAGCTTGAAGGGTTTAGAAGGTTTATTCCAGCTAAAATCCATCTGAACTCAGATCTCAAGTGGGCCAGGTTCACTTCAGCAAGCATTGTCTTTGTAAAACAGTCCTGCTTTTGTTACCCTCTGTGAGTTCTTTTGTACAATGTTTGCCTATTTTTCTGGGACCTGGTTTCAAATTTTACAATGGTTCTCTACCCTACCCTCCATTCTGGCACATAGTAGGCAAAACAAAAATTGGTTGAACAAGCCAATGGAATGAAATTCTAAAAATGGTGAAGATGGCGGCAACTCCAGGGCCAAATCAAAATTAGATTCTGCTTATTCAGTCTCTTGTGGGAGACTTTAAAAATAAAAAGTCTAGAGCTTTTCTGGATCATTCTTAACCACTGCGCCACCAGGGAAGTCCCCCATAATGGAAAGTTTTTATAGGGAGAAGGGTGGGATGAGGGAGCTCTTAGCAAAAGAAGAGCCAGAATTTAGGCCAGGACACCTTTTTTGGGGGGAGGCAAATGGCAAGGATTTTATCATGCAGATTGCCTCTTCTGCTAGGTGAGGGGAGGGATGGAAAGCACCCACATGAGAGACTACCTCATTGGTGCTGACCAGAAAATTCCAGATGGGTTGATTAAGATTACATTTCTGGAAAAGGTTGAAACTGCAGTTAAGTCAGGTATTAAGTATAAGTTTGGTATAATGGTCTTTAGCACAAGTGATACCATTTTCACCCTGTGGTTTTCTCCTTGATGGTAGGTTAAAGTCAGGGAAGCTTGAAGGGTTTAGAAGGTTTATTCCAGCTAAAATCCATCTGAACTCAGATCTCAAGTGGGCCAGGTTCACTTCAGCAAGCATTGTCTTTGTAAAACAGTCCTGCTTTTGTTACCCTCTGTGAGTTCTTTTGTACAATGTTTGCCTATTTTTCTGGGACCTGGTTTCAAATTTTACAATGGTTCTCTACCCTACCCTCCATTCTGGCACATAGTAGGCAAAACAAAAATTGGTTGAACAAGCCAATGGAATGAAATTCTAAAAATGGTGAAGATGGCGGCAACTCCAGGGCCAAATCAAAATTAGATTCTGCTTATTCAGTCTCTTGTGGGAGACTTTAAAAATAAAAAGTCTAGAGCTTTTCTGGATCAGGGATCTCTCTAAGGTCCCAATGAAACTTTTGACCCTCTTTTTATTTATTTATTTATTATATTTTTTAAAAATTTATTTATTTATTTTTGGCCGCATTGGGTCTTCGTTGCTGTGTGCAGGCTTCTCATTGCGATGGCCTCTCTTGTTGCCGAGCACGGGCTCTAGGCACGCAGGCTTCAGTAGTTGTGGCACGAGGGTTCGGTAGTTGTGGCTCACGGGCTCTAGAGTGCAGGCTCAGGAGTTGTGGCACATGGGCTTAGTTTCTGCACAGCATGTGGGATCTTCCCGGACCAGGGCTCGAACCCGTGTCCCCTGCCTTGGCAGGCAGATTCTTAACCACTGCGCCACCAGGGAAGCCCTGACCCTCTTTTTAAATGTTGCGGTTAAACACGACAGTTTGTAAAAAATTTCCAGAGAGTTTTTATAAACTCAGGTGGTCCATCTCTGTTTAAGCATCGAAGTGCACGGACTTCCCTGGTGGCGCAGTGGTTAAGAATCTGCCTGCCAATGCAAGGGACTCAGGTTCGATCCCTGGTCTGGGAAGATCCCACACGCCACGGAGCAGCTAAGCCCGTGCACCACAACTACTGAGCCTGCGCTCTAGAGCCTGCGAGCCACAGCTACCGAGCCCATGTGCCACAACTACTGAAGCCGGCATGCCTAGAGCCTGTGCTCTGCAACAAGAGAAGCCACCGCGGTGAGAAGCCTGCTCGCCGCAACTAGAGAAAGCCCATGCACGCACAGCAACAAAGACCCAACGCAGCCAAAAATAAATAAATAAGTACATAAATTTATTTAAAAGAAAAAGAGTCTAAGTGCAAACTTCTATCTTTCTCATGTTCCTTGATATGAATGGAGATACTTAAAGGGAGGGATGCTGTGTTCATGGCTGGAGGCAAGTAGAGGTGGACTGTCAGTTTCTTATTATTTTGATGGATTCCTTCCCCCTTTCCCCCACAAAGATGTGCAGAAAATTCTAGGGTGAGGAGAGGAAGACAAATATAATGGTATCCAATCTTTAGGGCCTGTTTTGGTTACTGACTTTCTAGTTATCAATTTGATGTACAAATGTTTCTGTTTTGGTTTATTTCCTTACTGCTTCTCAAGGAAGATAACAGTAGGAGATTTGGTCAGAAAACCCAAACAGCTCCGAGTGTGTGTATTATAGTGAATTCTGTGCCTGCATCTGCTGAAAATGGGCCCCAGGGTAAAGGAGTCTTTAGAACAATCACATGTATTTTCCCATCAAAGCCGATAAATTAGATTTTTGTCCCCTGCAATATCTAGGAATTTCTAAGTGAAGGTGCTGCACAAATGTAGCTTTCAGGTTTGCATTCCTGCTTTCAACTTTGTATAATTACTTAGGGATTACTTTGTATGTACTCTCAGATATGTCTATTTGCCAGCCACTGTCCCATGCAAATATTCGACTTGAAAAGAGTGTGTGTATAAGGAATGGCCGCATGTTCGGATAACACTCCCAGATCATTCCATGTGGGAAGAATTCCACTAGAAAACACACCCACTGTTTTTTCCACTGATTCAGCTTTGAACCTGCTTAAGCCAATTTGTTGTTATTCTGATCATGGTCAGCAGTTATATTAAAGTCCTGATAAATCAATTTACAAGTCAAGCAGTTTCACACTGCAGGGTATTACTTTGTGGGGAGAGAAGAGATGGGAGTGGTAGCTTGGGATTCATAATCGATGCACCTCTCTTGTATAGACCCTTTCCTTAGAGTAGGATTTTGTGCAGGCATGCTATAAAGCAAATCTTATGAAGCCTGAAACAGCACAAAGTGAACTTTCCAGGGTTCTCAGATTCCCTGATTTGTTAAAGGTCAGGTTTCTCTCTGTGGGGAAGTTGGACCCTGAGTACAGAGGCAGGTTTATGCCTTAAGATGAACTTGTGAGTGCTATGGTACCCAGTGCTTCCAAGAACCAGAAGAGCCATCTGGGGTGAGGGGACAGCTTTGATCTCCCACCCCCAACTGGCTCAACAAGAGACAGACATAGCAAAGAAAGAACCTTCTCGGAAGTGATATTGTGGCTGGAAGTTTTCCTGCTCACCTAAAGCCATAGTTCTTTGATTAAATCCATATCTCCTCAGAAGATTAAGACCCATCCAGAAGACTTTATGCTTCACTTTTGAGTGCTGGGGAGGACAGGAGTCCTGCTCTCATAATTTTGTTTTTTACAAAAGAAGCATTTATCACACTGTCGTAACTCTTACTTTTGTATTAAAATTTCCACATGGCATTTTTAAAAGACATAAAGTGAAAGCTTTGTCTTGTTGCAATTTTTTTTTATTGAAGTGAAAATCACAGGACATAAAATTAACCATTTTAAAGTGAAAAATTCAGTGGATTTAGTATATTCGCAGCGTTGCACAATCACCACCTCTGTCTAGTTCCAAACATTTTCATCACCCCATAAGGAAACACTGGACCCATTAAGCAGTTGCTTTCTATTCCCCCCTCTACCTAGAATCCTGGCAGCCAGCAATCTGCATTCTGTCTCTATGGATTTATCTATTCTGATATTTCATATAAATGAAATCATACAATATGTGGCCTTTTAGGTTGCTTCCTTCACTTAGAATAATATTTTCAAGGTTTATCCACATTGTGGCATGTATCAGAACTCCATTCCTTTTTATGGCTGAATAATATTCCACTGTGTAGATCTGCCACATTTGGTTTATCCATTCATCTGTTCATGGACATTTGGGCTGGTCCCACCTTTGGCTGAATGCTTTGTTTTGGAATTAGACACCAGAGCATAGGACACTAAGTGGCAACTCATATGATGGCAAGATTCTTTGATGGGAGAGTCACTCCATGGTACACATAGCAAGGGAGAAATGATAATTCTGTAGGAGACAGAAAGAGAAAAAAGTTCCTGGTAATTGGCTAGTCCATGATGAAGACTGGAATGGCTCTGCTTTATCACCCCTGATTTACCTTGGTTCTCAAGATTGATTAGACGACGTAATATACACTAATTAGCAATATTTCCAACCCTGCCTTGCTTCACAGTTACCATTTTAAAAAATCATCCATAGTTCAGTAGAACTTAAACATTTATTTTCATTTGTATATTTGCCTGCCACAAAACATTTGTCTTTATTTCAAGATTTTTTCAAGTCACCTTTCCTCAGACAATCCATGGTGAAATTCTACAAATAAACCACATTTCCTGTCACTTATGGAGACAGAAAGTCAAAGATGGAGGAACCCTTAGGCTTCAGTTTTAATTCCTCTAATGGCAAGATTTTTCAGTGTGTGGCATATTCCAAGACCTTACCACTGAGAACTTTTCCTTGAAAAAAAAAAAAAGGAGCTGGCCTATTTTCTGCCATCAAATTTTGATACACTCTTTTGATTCATTTAAAATACGTGGACTCATTGCTTTTAGAAATTTTCCTTTTCTGACCCAATGGAGAAATCCACCTCGATAAGAGCCAGTCAAGCAGATTGCATGCTCAGACTCAGACGTGGTCTTGTTTGTTTTTGTTTTTTTACCAATCTTTGTCAGTTAATCCGAAGGAAATCTTCACTGGCCATTTGTTAGAGCATAATTTTTAGGGATGTAATTTTTACTGTAATTTTTAGGGACGTGTCCATAGGAATTTTTAGGGATGTGTTCATAGGAATCCCAGGTGGGGTTGCATAGAACAGTGTTTCTGTCTATGGCTCCAGAGGGAGCCCCCAGGAGTCTTCTTTATCTTCCTAAGTCTTGGTGATTTATAGTTTACATTCTAGTCTCAGAGAACACAGATCTCATGAACCCCAAGGTGGTTTGCTTTGCTGCTGGTAATCTAGTTTGCAAAGTTATTGCTTTCAAGAGATTCCTAATGTGGTCTTAGATATATGGTCTCATGTCAAATTCCAGTGGAGAAACGAGGAATAATGCTCTCCCAGTCGCTCCTAGCCTCGGGTTCCAGTTTCCAGTTTTATGACAGGTAACAAGAGAATAACGAAAGAAACAGATATTCTTAGAGCAATTAAAAATGTGCATGGCGGGCTTCCCTGGTGGCGCAGCGGCTGAGAGTCCGCCTGCCGATGCAGGGGACGCGGGTTCGTGCCCCGGTCCGGGAGGATCCCACATGCCGCGGAGCGGCTGGGCCCGTGAGCCATGGCCGCTGAGCCTGCGCGTCCGGAACCTGCGCTCCGCAACGGGAGAGGCCACGGCAGTGAGAGGCCCGCGTACCACATTCACACACACACACACACACACAAATGTGCATGGAAACAAAATGAAATGTAGTCACTTGTTTTTAGTCAGTTTTCTCACCATCCTTTTGGGTCCTCATCACACCCATTCTCAGTCCATCTTTTTTTTAGGCGCCTATTGATAGGGATTGTGGGTGATTTTGAATCTGATGTCCTTGGTTCCGAGCTCTGCCACTTACCATCCGCATCACATTGAGCAAGTTACTTAACCGCTCGAAATAGCAACCTCCTCATCTATAAAGTGGCAATAATTCCTAGGGGTTATTGTGAGGATTAAGTGAGATCATATATGTAAAATGCTTAGCCCTGTCCTAGCTACTTAAACAAGGTACAGTAAAAGGTCCATATTATTGTTAGTCAAGTAAATGCCAAACATGTCACTCAACTTCAGTTCTTTGAGAAAAACATCCATCTGAAACATATGAGATAGTTTACAATTAAGTGTTCGTGTTACCAGGTAACATCAAGACCATGACACTGAGTGTAGCTTTATATTCCAGAGCAACATAACGTTGATAAATGGAGCAATCCCAAATTCAAATGGAAAATCTGCTTTGCTGGAGGAGAGGGCGCCAGAGATTCTAAGCAGGATGAATGTGTGTGAAATTGACTGAAATTGACTGCTGAGAGGTAGGATTCCATGGGCAAGAACAACTGCTCAGGAATTTAAAAAATATATGGTTGACAATGATCAATAGCCATTACGTAGGCTACCAGCAGGAATTTACCTTTTTGATAATTCATATAATTCCCAAGACCAGCCATGCAAAGTACTGACACTGGGGAGCAGAGTCCCTGTCCTCAAGGAGCTCGTGATCTGACTTCGTGCAGAACACATTTGGAGCAGAGCGGTGGTACACATAACCCTGCAGGGCCCTGATGGCTACCCGAGGCAGGGCACCATAGGGAAGGGGGAGATTTCCCCTCTACCCCTGTTGAGTTCTTAGAGCTGCACTAATAATAAAATTGACACAAGACAGATTAACAGGAGAAAAAGAACCTTTTTCATTCATGAGCATGGAGGTTTTATAGACATAGGACCTAAGAATAAGAAGTGGTCAAAGCAGGCAGCTTTTATGTTTTTTAGACAAAGAAACAGTAAATTTGAGAGGAATTGACAGGACACAAAAACTCAGGTTTTGGGTGCTCAATTAGTGATGAATTTAAACAGAATTTGGTCTTGAGGTAGTAAATGAAAAGAAGTAACAAGGTTTGTTTATTTGTTTATATAGACTTCTCAGCCCGAATTCCCTGTCTCTGGCAATAAGAGTGTCCTTCTACTTCCAGATGCAGTGAGTGTCCGTTTCACATGAGAGATTTACTTCCTCCTTTCAGGGAGACAGAGAGGAGGGTCAGTGTGTCCCTCCTGCATTGGCTGTTTCTTAAGTCACTTTCATTCAAAATAATCAATATGTCACGAGGCACATTTTGAGGCAGCCTGCTCTGGGTTCCAACAGTACCCGTGAGCTGAGGGTTGAAGAAAAGAAGCAGGTAAATAAGCCGGGGGGGTTGGAGAGGCAGGATCCTTCCAGTGGATTCTCTGTCTGCTGAAGGGAGCGCAGCAATTTTTGTTAGTTGCAGCCAAACGAGTATTAATTAGAAGAGACATCTAAAGAAGAAAAGTTGATTGTTCGAGGACCTTGAAGTGAAAAGAACAAAGTGCTCAAAAAAAAAAAAAGAGAAAAAGGCAAGAAAACCAAATCTGCATCACCAAGGAGGGAGATGTGCTGGAGGCTGACCACTGGGCACAGAGGTGAAGAGCATCGTGTGAGTAGGTGAACCTCGCGCATTTGGTGTTGCTGGGGCACAGGGCGGGTAGGCTGGTGTGGTGACAGTGGAAGCGGGCCAAGTGGCAGGGACCACACGTTCAAATCCTGAACTCTACCCACAGGTGACAGGAAATCATAGAAAAGCTTTACGCACAGGAACGATGGGGTCAGATTTCTGGATGCTGTTAAATTTTTGCTTCCATTTTAGAAAATTGCTTCTCTTTCACCAGTTTCCCTCTCTCTCTTGGTCCTTCTACATGTTCAGTAAGAAAATGGAGTGATGAAAATGAACTGTTTATTTCTCTCCCTTGCGCTGCATGAGTGACTGCAGCTTTGCAAAGCAACTTCCCATCTGCTGCGTCATGGGCTCCTCCCAGAACAGTGCTGTTAGCTGAGAGATTTGGGAACGAGCTTTTGAGGTATAAGTAAGGGAAGCCACCCCTGGGACAGTGCCTTTGACTGGATTTATGTGACCCATGGCGGGTGTGTAGGCACAAGATCAAATGTCATTTATTTGACTCTTGGCTTTCCTAGAAGCAGGTCACTTACTATAAAGAAGTTATTAATTCCTTCCCAAGCCTCAGTTTTAAAAATTGGCCCCTTTCTGCATGTTCCCAGGACACTTGTCAAGTGCTGGTTTCCTTTCTTACGGTAACGGCTCCTTTCTGTCATCTTGACATTTCTAGCTTTTGGGGAGAATTCTGTGCCCCACGGTCCTCCAGCATCTCTGCTTCCTTCTAGACACAGATTTGGTTTATCTATCTATCTATATCTATCTATCTATCTATCTATCTATCATCTATGTATCTATCATTTATTTATTTAGGATCCTTTGCTCTTTTCCTTTCATGGTCTTCTAATAATCATCTTTGGCTCATTAGATGTCTTCTAATTAACACTCTTATGGCTGCAGGTAACAAAAATCATTTGAGCTGATTTCAGCAGGCAGAATTCTTTGGAAGGGCGTTGGGGCCTGTGGCGGAACCAACCCAAGAACAGGGACGTGACGGGGTCCCAGCAGAGACTAGAGCCAGGTTGCTGCCAACATCTCCTGCAATTTATAACTGCCCACGCCCACCCTAGTAAGGCTGAGCGGCCTCTCTTGGTCTTCAGTCCAATCCCTGGGGTAGAGGCTTTTGGCCTGTGGTTGGGGGATGGGAGAGAGGTCATTCTGTGTCAACATGACCATTCCCACTGCAAGCCTATGGATAGAGAGGAGGGGGCAATCCCTCAAGAATGGCACCAGGCAGAAACCAATGAATTTGACCACACGAAAGTACAGTTTGGCTATGTTTTTAAATAGAGGCTGGAATTTTGTTGTTGTCGTTGTCGTTGGCATTTGAAAAGAAGAACTTGTTGTCCTACTGAGTCTTGTAAAAGTCATTCAAGTTATTATATTGATATTTATTCTTCTCCTCATTTTCTTTGCATGGATCTCCTTTCCCTTGACCCTTCCAGTCAAAAAATTCTACAATCCTTTCCCTTGGTTTTTTCTCATTACTTTAAATTTAGAAGTACATGCATTTGTGTGTGTGTGTGTGTGTGTGTGTGTGTGTGTGTGTGTTTGCAGACTGAGCTGAAGCTGGTGTTCAGACATATCTGAGCATGTGTGATAATGGGTGGGCAGAGAGGGCTATAGACTGGAAGTGGGGGGAGGGGAGACTTTTGCACTGGAGCAGAGGGAGAGCTTGGGTTGAGGAGGACAGCAAGGCTCACACCTTGCAGATTTGCCTCCAGTTCAGAATCAAGAACTTAGTCTCAGCCCCATAGAGAGTGTGGCTGCTGACAGAAGCTGTAGGAACTAGTGAGGCCCTGGGGTGCAAGTTGCACTTCAATGTGTGATGCACTTCCCTCTCCTGCATGGAACAGTGTGGCGTGGATGTGGTGAAGACCCCAAGGACCTTCAAGCAGATTTGACTCCTCCAGGGACACAGGACTGAGAGCACCAGGTGATGGCACTCTTGGCATTGACAACTAACTCCATTAGTTGGATTTGGTTACAAATGGAAGAGACCCCATCAGACTGGCTCCAGCACAAAAGGGGACTAACCGGTGCCTGCATCTGTCCAGTCTAGGACAGATCTTTGGGCTTGGATGGATGAAGGAGTTCAAATGATGACCCTTGGGCTCTCCATCTCTCTGAGGATTGGCCTTGTTAAAAAAGGCTTTCTCCACCTTTAAGGAAACATGCTGTGCTCAGGTGAACATCCTTCCAGGGTAACAAACTCAGTGGAAAGATACCTTTTCTCTCCCGTTATTTGTGGAGAAGAACTCTGAGTGGCCAGGTTGGAGCTGTGCCCACTTTTGGACCAATCATTGTTGCTGGGGAATGGGATCTGTGGTTGGCTGAGTCCAGGGAGGGTGCCCCGCCTTGTGGCTGTGACTGAAGTTCTACCAGCACCATAGGGAACGGGGGAAGGGCCCTGAGCAGACAAGACACACATTTCCACTACAGCATTATCCTGAAGGACATCCTGTCAATGGCCAGCCCTAGGGAGGAGCTACCTCAAGGGGCTTTTCGGATAGCAGATATCAATGACAGGAGGATGAAGCAGATCATGTTACAAGGACTATGCAAGAGCACACGTGACATACCCCTAGGGAGCCCCAGAGATGCAGAAGGGTCTGAGGTCCCAAACTAGCCTGCAAAATCGGAGTGAATATTGTCATTGGACCCCACTGGTGGCCAGCCAGAGCCTGGGCAGCCTGGGAAGTGATGCTTAGTTATAGCCTGAATTGTCTTAGTTTACGTAACCGCAGAGAGTGGGAAAGCTCATTTAGCTGAGAAGCGTAGATGAGTGCCTGTCACTGTTGATACACATTTGATATCTGTGGTCATAAAAATTTGGAGTGAGTCCGGTTATCCCAGACATGTGAGTCTCTCCAGAAATGTCCCCCTATATACTTGGGTTAAACAGGGTTGGGGTTTTGCGAGAGGAGTACAATGGAAGGAAAGAGCGACCAGGGAGTTAAGGGTATTTGCAAGGAAGTGTTTCTACTGCTGGACTGTGGAATTTAGCCTGGGCAAGGAAGTGAGGTTAGGATGAGGGTTCTGGATAGGGAAAAAAATGGTCAGCTTAATGGACTGCCCGAGGTCTTTGCTAAAGAGGGGGCGCTAGAGAAGGTGAGGGGAAGGATAAGAGGGGGTGGTCAAAGACTTTGGATGTTACATTGAGATTTTGGTGGGGGCACCATTATTGGTGATGATTCCAGTTGTGAGGCTGCAATGCAGTAGAGGAAAAGATGATTGAAACTAAGATTAAAAGAAAGAAACTGGGTGGTCAGGGTGTGGGGTGGGTCATCCAGATAGACGCTGAAGTCACTGAGAATAATTGTAACAGGAGGAGAAAGGGAGTGAGGCAAATGCCCAAGTCATCAGAGAACGGGGAGGATCGACCCAGAGGTTGGTAGGTGTAAACCATAAGGAATGGTTAAGTCTGATAATGGATGCTCTATTCCCAAGAGCTTTGTGGGATGTGACGTGCAGAGGAAAAGCGACCTCCACTTGAGAGGGCTGCAGACAGGGCTACCTCCTTAGGGCCACGTAGAACGATCATCGTACCATATTGTCACCTCTATGAATGGCACCCTCTGAACTTTCTCAAATGGTGGGCTTGGCTTCAGGGAAGGGGTATGATTAGAGGCCATCAGATTCCCCGAGGAACAAGGAGGAAATGTTCCGAGAAGAGGCTGAGGGATTTAGGGGTGTGTTGATAATGGACGTGAGAAGAAGGGTTCTGGAGGGCAGTGAGGTGAGGGATGGAGAGTTGAGGGGGGGTGCATGGAGCAGAATGTAGAGACTGACATGGAGCCTGCTAAACACAGAGTTGCCCATGTAAGAAGCAGCCCTTTTACAAAGTGACAGCTGCAACTTATAGCATCCAACCTAATAAGTTTGACTTGGTCCTCATGTTAGAAGCCACTGTGTGTTTTTTGTGTTCCTGGCATCATGGAATACCTTTTTTTTTTTTTGGCTGAGCCACGTGGCATTTGGGATCTTAGTTCCCTGACCAGGGATTGAACCCGTACCCCCTGCAGTGGAAGTGCAGGGTCTTAACCCCTGGACCGCCAGGGGAGTCCTCAGGGAACATCTTTTACAACAGATCACCCCATGGACTTCTTGCTGGGGTTGAGTCTCAGTAGTCTTGGGGGGTGACCCTAGGAACCTCATAACCAAACCCTAGGAATGCTACGAATGCTACTTTAAGTCAGGCCACCCAAATGTGCCCCCGTATCACTGTTTTTGTATAACATGGTAGCAAACTGCCAAAATCTTAACTTTTAAAGTGTAGACTCCCTGCCTTATTCCAGAAAAGATACTAGAACCTTTATAATAATACATTTAGTTTAACAAGATTAAAAAAAAAAAGATGAGTAAAGAAATTGAGGTCAAAGGAAAATAAGGGTATGAAAGATATAATGAAGCCCAAGGTGAGGTTAGCACATAAAGTGCCCTTTGTTATGATCCCAAGTGTGTGGCTGTGCTTCTTAGCCTCCAAAGCTCAGGAATAAACAAGATTCATGGCATGGAAAAGATGAAAAACAAACCAGTGGTTCGGAGAAGTGCAGCTATTTTTGTTACCGAGAGCTGAGACATTTCTCCTGTGGGTCTTCAATAGGAGGCCCAGTGTGATGTAGCAAATAATATCCTCAAAAACATTCAGATAGAGTATATAATAATATATAATAATGCACGTCCCAGGGTTGTTTCTCACGGTATCTTTCAACGTCAGTCAAATATAGTGGAAAAGTATAGTTTAGTAAAAACTTGTATATGGGAAGCAAAAATGGTTCAATTATTCTTTCTAAGGGTCTGGCTGACTCAAAAGGTTGCATTTAAAATTAGAGGAACGAATGGATGGTGTGTTCTCTAAGCAGTTATTATTATTATTATTTTATAATAATAAAATAATAATAATAATATTATTTCTTGCAATTAAGTTAGAGTTGCTAAGTATAGGCTAGCAGTGAGTTTGATGGTCTGTCCTCTGACAAGTAGTGACATAGCATCGACCAGGTCATCCTTCAAGGGCAGATTACTGGACTGGAGATGGGGTGGGCATCCTCTTAAGAAAACTGAGTCTGACCAGGACACGTGCCTGAGTTGGGGTTGGTCCACCTGCCTATGGAGGTGGGTCACATAAGTACCTGTCAGCAGGGCCAAACTTTTCCTTAGAAAGCAATTTAGGGTGTGTTCTAACACCTGGATAATGGGTGAGTAAAGGCCCAAAATTTTATGTCAGTCTTAGCTAGGAAAGCCTTTAAAGCAGATCTATGCACTGTGTGCATTTTTGAGGTCCTGTGCTGTGCTAAGTGTTAATGATAAAGGCAAACTCCTTACCTTCATGGAGCTTGCTTTCTGGTGGATGGAAGATGGAGAGCATTGACGTAAATGAGTGAATAAATAAAATGATAATTACAAGCTGTGCTAAGGGCTTGGACGGAGGAAGATAAGATGAGGTGAGAAGGCCCTTCTGAGGAGGGAACACTTAGGTTGTGCACTGAACAAGACACTGACCCTGCAAAGGTCTGGGAAAAGAGCCTTCAGGAAGAAGCAATGACAAGAGCATGGACGGAGGCAGGAAGGGCTCGATGGTGAAGGCACTGAGGGCAGACCTGTGTGGCCGGAGCCCAGGAGCTGTGTGGGGAGGCGTGAGATGAGGCTGAGAGGCAGTGGAGGCCAGGCGGAGGAGACCTTGGCAGGACACAAGACAGTCTTGGTTGTCTACAACTTTAAGCATTGTATCTTGTTTGTATCTTCTTTAAAATGACTTAGTTGCAAAGTATGTCCTTAGGGAACTCAATGAGTAAATTCACTGTCCAAGTTGGTTACTATAACAGTTATAGTTAAAATTGGGAGGCAGCACAGTGAATTTTATGCTGTGTGAATTATATCTCAATTAAAAGAAATTGTGAGGTCAAGGGTCACATCTTGGTGACCAATGTGTCATATATCCAGTTGGTGCTCAATAAATGAGTTTGATGATTTGATGAGAAAAAAAAAAAGGTTAACTTTGGAAGGGTTGATGTTTAGTCCTTTGGATAGTCCTTGTCTAGCGTGGTCAGTTGTTTATTTTGACCCCTTCTTATTTGTGACAACATCCTGTTCGTGCAGAGAATGCTATCTTTCGGTTTGGTAGTCAGAGTTGTTCTGAGGATTTTCAGTCTTCCATAAGGTATCAAGTCATTAGGGAACAAGTGAAAAAAAAAAAAAGGTGGTGTTGGGGGAGAACCTACTCCTGTATCATTCTTCTGGGAAAGATCTACTTTTCTAAAGGGAAATTCTTACCAATACCAATTGTTGAGGTCCTGATAAGGTAAACGATATAGCATTGAGTTGCCATAACCCAAAGCTGGCACTATAGACTACCTTACAAAGGGAACCCTACTCTGCTTTGTGCGCAGTTGGTTTCAGGAGTCCCTACAACCAATTTCTTTGAAGTAGATTAAAACAAGTTCTCTGCTTTCTTGTTCATAGCATAGTTCTGTTTAGCAAACACTTTCTTCTCAATGAGTATAATACACAGGGAGGCTTTAGCTGGGAGCAGTTCATGTTCACAGATGCCCAGGGAGAGGCCTGTGTGCTGTTGATGGGCTGGGATGGGCCTCTGGCTAGTTTCTTCTCTTTTGTGTTGAATCTCCTCTCTATGGAACTGATAAAAGCCCCATCATTCACTTAACTCTGAAGAGGTGATGTGTGAAGTGATGGTCTTCAATTTCAAATGTTCCCCCCTTTCTTAACTTGCTTTATTTTAAATTCTAGAATGGAAAACAAAAGTTAGTGCTCTTCCTCAAAGATGGACAAATAGGGGGCTCTTTGGAAGACGTACTTTTTGGGAAAAGGTAACTTTAAATATTACATAAGTGACACATGCTTTATTGTAAAATATTCTATCAATACTAAAGTTGATAGAATTATAGAACTATAGAGTAAAATGCCCCTCCATTCCTCTCCCAGGATTAAGGAGTGCCAACAATAGATGGCTATGCTTTCAGTTTCCTGTGCATTTACAGATACTCATATCCATATGTGTATAGATACACGTGTATATAGTTTTATTATTTGTCTATTGTTCTACATGATTTAAAAAATTATTTTGTGTTTATTTTATTAAAAAGTTTTTAAGATCCCACATGCTGCAGAGCGGCTGGGCCCGTGAGCCATGGCCGCTGAGCCTGCGCATCTGGAGCCTATGCCCCGCAATGGGAGAGGCCACAACAGTGAGAGGCCCGTGTACCGCAAAAAAAAAAAAAAAAAAAAAAAATTTTGAAATAATTACAGATTCCTAGGAAGTTGCAGAGTCAGTGCAGAGAGGTCCCCTGTACCCTAACCCACTTTCCCCTGAAGGGGAATAGAATATACCACCCCAAAATATACCACTTTGATGTTTATTTATTATTTATTTATTTATTTATTATTTTGGCTGTGCTGGGTCTTAGTTGCACCACATGGGCTGTTTGTTGCAGCATGCGGACTCTTAGTTGCGGCATGCACATGGGATCTAGTTCCCTGACGAGGGATCGAACTCGGGCCCCCTGCATTGGGAGCGTGGAGTCTTACCCACTGGACCACCAAGGAAGTCCCCCAAATATGCCACTTTGGCATATTGATTATTTTGAATTAAAGTTACTTAGGAAACAGCTGTTGCAAGAAGGACACTCTGACCTCCTTTGTCCCCCTGAAAACAGGAAATATATCTCCCTTGTGAAAGGTACCGATCCTGTACCAGGAGGGTGGAAGGCATCCTTATCAACAGAGACTGGAATTTAGGTCTGAGAAAGCTGTATAAAAACAAACCTTGTTACTTCTTCATTAATTTACTATTTCAAACCCAAACCCCTTTGTCTTGTCAATTCTTTGCAAATTTACTGTTTCTTTGCCTAAAAGATATAAAGGTTTCCTGCTTTGGCCACTTCTTTGAGTCTCGTATTTTTATGGGGTTCCCATATATACAAAATTAAATTTGTTTTTCTCCTGTTAATCTGTCTCATATACATTCAATTATTAGACCAGCCAAAGAACCTAGAAGGGAAAAAGGGAAAACTTTTCCACCCTACACCCCCTATATCAAAGCCAGGCAAATGACATTTGTATAACTTAGTTCTATGCCGTTTGATCACATGTGTAGGTTTGCATGACCACCACCTCGGTCAAGAGGCAGGACTGCTCCATCACCACAAAGATGCCCCTTGTGCTGCACTTTTATAGTCACACCTCTGCCCTTCCTGTCCACCAGCATCTTTAACCCCTGGTTACTGTTTTTTAAAAACATGAATTGTTACATACTATACCTATTGATCTACAATTTTCTTTGTTTTCCCCTCTTAACAACTAGGCCTGGAGAGTTTTCCACATTAGCATAGAAATTGTTCTGGGAATGCCTATCCACTGCATATTATTCTGTGTGGGTGGGTCATAATTACTAAATTACATGTATTACATGTTTTGGGGTTTTTTTTTTTCATGTTCTGGCTATTATCAACAAATGCTGCATTTAATATCTTTGTGCAATTAATGCAAGTATGTGTGTAGGATTGAGTCCTGTGAATGAAATTTCTGTGTCAAAGGGATGTGTATGTTATTGATAGATACTGTCAAGCTGCCCTTCAAGAAGCCTATATCAGGGCATACTCCCCTCAACTATTTATAGGAGCAGGAAGTCCTGCTGTATGCAGTGGTTATTAAAGGCTGGTGGCAAGTTTTATTTCATATTTTTATGAATTTTCTCCCTTTGAGTGGAACAGGGTCTCCGACAGTATATTATTACACTGTGGGCAGATTCTTTTTGCAGTAACCTAGCTTTTCTACAAATGTATTCATTTCCTAGGGCTGCCATAACAAAGTACTGTAAACTTTGGCTCAGAGCACCAGAAATAAATTTTCCGGCAGTTCTGGAGACTGAACGTCTGAAATCAAAATGATGGCAGGGCCATGCCACCTCTGCAGGTTTTGGGGAAGGATCTGTTCCAGGCTGCTCTCCGACCTTCTGGTAGTTCCTTGGCTTGTGGCAGCATAAGCCCAGTCTTCATAGGGCATCCTCCCTGTGTGCATACCCATGTCCAGATTTCCCCTTTTTATAAGGACACCAGTCATATGGGACTAGGGGCCTACCCTACTCCAGAATAACGTCTTACCTAAGTTCATCTGCAAAGACCCTGTTTCCTAATAAGATCACATTCTGAGGTACTGGGGGTTAGGACTTCAACTTTTGAATATTTCGAGCGAGGACACAATTCAGCCCATAACAACAAGTGTTACAGATAAGAACAGGCCGCTCCAAAACACACAACAGAATACTTTCTTTTCTCACTGTGGACAGAATTCTTTTCTCATCCCCTGCGTCTAATGGCAGGTCCCACATTTGACGCAGCCTCCCAGTGACAGACCATCAGTGCTTTCCCTTTCTAGTTGCTGGTGTGACCTGGAGCACACCTAGAAAGAATTAAGTCAAATTGAGATGAATTCAAGAGACCTGTGTTCATACTGGGCAAAACCAGAGAAGGATTCTCCTGAGAGAATTCTACCTGTCCAGTGGGGCCCACCTAGTCCAGGTGTGCAAATCTGCAGAATTCATAGGAATACCATGGCTGAGGTCTTTATGACAATGACTGAAGTCTAACTTAAGGCTTAACTTAAGCACATACTCTGAAATAGCTATCTTAACAGAGCACTGGTATGTGCTAGGCCCTGACCTAAGCTCTCGACCTGTATAAGCTTATTTAGTCCTCACAATGACCCTACAAAATACGTTCTGTATTAATAGAACTCGAATAGACAAGTACATTGTGGTATGTCTTTGAGTCATGTTCAGTTCCTGGCCCTTAATTGGTGAGCCCAGTTCTGCTTTCCCCTTTCTACTCATTTTAATTTAGGTTAAATAGGTAAAGCAATGAAAACTTAATTTCACAATCAGCTGCCAGTGCTGGTGTGAAAGTAACTCAAGAAAACGTGGCCTTTGCACAGTTGGGTATTTGTAAATGGCTAGAGGGAGAGAGGTCTCTTAGCCCATATCAAAGTTCTACTTTCTAATGAACTCTAACATGTGGAAATAAATGAAGACCACCTAAATGAGAACAAGCAAAGGCTACTTCTTCAAAGCTTGCAGAAAGCAGGGAGTCGACCTCCATCACTTGCGTCCGGCTGAGACTCTAAGGCAGGCAGGGGAATGGGAAAGTTATACAGTGAAAAGAAGGAGAAAGCTTCTGTGCTCTGGCTGGAGGCTGTTGGCTTGGGGGAAGCTGGAGGTGGGGCGAACTAGAAGTATACATCTTAAGTAATTGGTTTGAGAAGCTTTGAGGGGAGGGGAAAAATATTTTTCCTCTGATCCAACTTAGATTCTCTGACTGGGGTCCTATAAATGAGACCAACAAAAGACAAATTAACAAGGGAAAAACAGGGGCTTCCCTGGTGGCGCAGTGGTTAAGAATCTGCCTGCCAATGCAGGGGACACGGGTTCGAGCCCTTGTCCGGGAAGATCCCACATGCCACGGAGCAACTAAGCCCGTGCGCCACAACTACTGAGCCCGTGTGCCACAACTACTGAACCCCACGTGCCTAGAGCCCGTGCTCTGCAACAAGAGAAGCCACCACAATGAGAAGCCTGTGCACCGCAACGAAGAGTAGCCCCCGCTCGCCGCAACTAGAGAAAGCCCGTGCACAGCAACAAAGACCCAATACAGCCAAAAATAAATAAATAAATAAATAAATATTTTTAAAAACGAGAAAAACAAACAGGTTATTAATGCATGCAGCACATATGTGGGAGAATCTTCAGTGATGAGTAACTCAGAGTGGTTAGAACTTGGGCTTATCTAGCATCTTCACAAAGCAACAATAAATCTGTAGAGAAGAAACAAGACAGAGGAGAAGGGTTTTAGGCTTCTAAGGGCATCAAGCTGTGGGAAGGTAAATATATGGGAAACTAATGGAAGATAAAGGGTTATATGTGCGGGGAAATCTTGGCATCAAATTTCCGTCTTCTTCGTGGCCATAAGATTTCTTTGACAGAGGGGATCTACAGCATCCTCAATTTCTCCGAAGTTTCTGCTTTTTGAGATAAGGGAAGCTCTGAGAAGGCTTTTTTCTGAATCTGTTGATTCTCATTTACCTCCAACTCAAAATAATTGTTATGTCAAAGTGATGTATTTCAGGGTGGTGGATTCTGATCTCCTACAGCTTTCTCTGTTTGGTCCTGCCTTGGAAGCTGGTGGTCACTGATCAAGTGCTGACCGATCTGGGCAGGTTACTGCAGAGGATGTGGGTCAGAGTTTTAGTATCAAATATGGTCCAGCCCTCATCCGTGTATTCTGTCTCACAAACACTATACAGTAGGATCTGATGGTATATTAGGAGTTCTCCATAATGAGGAGTAAAGACAATAATCCTTCTGGCGTGTGTGGTTAAAAAATAATTTGGGTCTAACTCGGAGTCTCTTGTTCCACGTGGTCCTATCTTATGGTATTTGCTCTGCTTGCCTCTGGGTCCTGGTTACTGTGGGTGGCTTGAAGGGCCGTGCTTGTATTAGATGCTTTCTGTGGCAGGCTTGGCTTCCTTCCAGTCTCTTCTGTAAGAGAATCTTCTTCACGACTGTGTGATGCTGGAGCTCTCTGCCTCTCCCATCCAAGCCCATTGTGGCTACTGGCAGCCTTATTCTTTCCAAGTGGCACGTGGCAGATATGGTATTTGGAGGCAATGTTAGGACCCCTTGGGAGGTTCTCTTCCTATCCTAAGGGAACATGGATGCCTAAACTCTGGGTTTTACACATGGGACTTTGCTGATCTGTCACACCACACTGAACGTTGTAGGGCCTCTATTCGTACTTTTGTTGTGGATTTTGTTTTTCTTCTACTTTCTGCCCTTGCTGTGATATAAGTGAGTCTGCCCAGCATTGCTCTGACACCCAGTGTATTGGACCAGCTCAGGACCAGGTGTGGGGAGCCGGGGAAACCTGGGAGGATCAACAGCCCTCTGGATGGTGTTTCCTCCCAGGATGTAAGGTTTGAATACATTGATGGATTTGAGATTTTCAGAGGTGGAAACTCTTTGAAAATGATTCGGCTTGATGAATAAATGGTGGATTTATGTCAAAGAATGTTTTAAGTCAGCTGGAATTTATTGAGGGCTCTGTGGCTCCAGGGTAAGGGTGGTGGATTTGGGGCTGGCAAAGGCTGGTCAGGACCCTCAAGAACCTCAGCGTTTGCTTCAGAAGAGAGACAAAAACACCAGTGTCTGTGATCTTAAGGACCGTTGTGTGGAAGAGGCCCAACTTTCTGAAGGCCACTTTGCTGAAAAACCGCTCTCAGGGTGGCCAATTAATTAGCCAAAGGCCAATGGCCCCAAGAAGATGCAACTGCAGAACCAGCCCAAACTGGCTCTATCCTGTTTTTAACAAGATATTGAGTTGTTTTTCAGAGACAACAACAAAACTGCAAGTCATGCAGCCAAAGCAGGCGCAGAGGAGAAAATTTTGTCCTCATTTAATACCCAGAACCAAGTTTCTACCTGCAAAGGAACCAAAGGACCGGGACTTTACCAGAATCTGAACACAGATCCCTTTCAGAAGTGAAGGGTATATTGTCCAAGAAGATCTGGTGCTGAAGCCCCTTTCCCACACCTATCGTAGATGGCCAAGCTCCAAGATCCTCGTGTTGTAACCTGGCCACCAGCGCTTCTGCAGACCAGCCTCCCTCCCTAACTCACAGAAGTTTGACCAAACCTCAGATCGAGGAGACAGACTTGAGCCGTGCCTTCTGTCTCCTTGTTGGTCCACCTTGCAATAAAGCTTTTTCTTTTCTCAAAAGCTGGTGCCATAGTATTGGCTTTTACCTGCATCGGGCAGTGAGCCCGTTGCTTGGTGACAAAAACAAAGCATTGCTGTCTGAAGGTTGGCAGTTTTTGTTTTTAAAATAATTGCTTTTGCTTTAGCAATGGCGGCCTGCAAGGGGCTTGACAGAGCTGGGTCTTAGTTTTTGGTGAGATGATGGGGACTCAGACACTAGTGATGATGTTGAATTTTATCTGAGCCCTGGGCTTCCAGAAAGCCATACTGATTGAGAAATCTCCCAGCCCTTTGTGTTCTGAGAAGGGAGTAGCTGTAAATGAACACTCTGCTCTTGCATATTCCAGCATATTCCAAGGTAAGAGCCACTTCCACCCTTCCTCATGACTCCCATGAGAGTAGGGGATGATTCCCTTGCCTACTTGCCTCTAGAAAACCCCAGCATGAGGCAGGAGATAGATGGGCTCCAGGCTAGGCACCTGTTCACACCTCCTGGGGTGAGAAGAAGATGGGCTCCAGGCTGGACATTCATTACCAGCCCCCTGTTTACATTTCCTGAAGCAAGAGACAAACGGACTACATATTTATGACTGGACTCGTGTCTATATTTTGAGATCTGCACCTCAGTATAAAAACCAGCAACAGAAATAGGGTAAATAACCGGGCATTGGACATTTTTATGGCAGGGACAGAGTGGGACTAAAACCTGTTAAAAGATCAAGAGGTCATACATTTCCCATCCTTGGGGCAAGGGAAACATTGCACATGTGCAGAAAGGCTCCTTGGGGGTCAAAAAGGAGGGGGCGCCACCCCATAATATGTGATGCTAAGGCCGTCCCATAGGCCTCTGGGCTGAAGTCCATCTCAGAGAAAAGTTGTGAAAGCATGTGGGGAGGGTCCTAGGGCAGGTCAGGTGTGGAAAAAGAAACCAGATAATTGGCCAAAGGTAAACAGAGACCTGGAGGAACTGCCCTATATAAGTGACTTAACCGCCTCTTCACTGGGCTCCTCCTCATTAGGGGGGACGCCCACACCCTTGCGCTCCGGGTGTGCATCTCTGCCCTGCTTCTGTCTTGACTAAACAGTTTCTCTGTGTGCTCTCCCACTTGTTGCTGTGCTGTGTCTCTAATAATAAAATTTGTGCCTGTTTTTACAGTTTTTGCCTCCGTGAGAAAGGCATTTTTCACTGGGGGCAGGAGCCAGGAGGTGTGGTGGCTCGGATTCCTGATTTTCATCCCGGCTCCCCAGGTTCAATTCCCGGGCAGGGAATCAGGATCTCGCTTCACACCACCACTCACTGCTGCCTCTCCGAGATCGAGCCCTCCTTCCTCTCTTTTGAAATGCTCCTCATTAGTGAACATCTTCCCTATAAAAATAGCTTGAATAAAATCACCTTAATTGTTCTGGGAATTCTGTCTTTCACTCTAAACAAACATCAGCAGGGCCTGGCAGGGGGAGGTCAGATGGTCACAGGGTCACCAGGGAGCCTCACGCGGAGCAAACCTGAGCAGGTGTGATTTGCGATGAGGAAGTTGGCCAGGAGGTGGCAGGCATCCAGACCAGAGATGGGCATTAACTGGAAGAACTTTTGTCTGTGGTTATTCTAACAAGACCAGGCAGTGCTCCACTCCAGTCTTAGAAGAACCAAGAGCTGAGCTTTCTAATGAGCAGTACCCACAGCCAAACATCTAGGTGGAAAGTGATAGCAGATATGTTGGTTCAGAGTTAGGTGTAGATACACCATTGAAATGATTCATTGAATATAACCTTTGGCTTTGTACCTGGTGCCTGGTAAATACAGACTTAACAACTTTAAGTGATTTTCAGTTGGGGGAAAACATGGGGTCGAGAGAGATTCTTTTTCTCCTTTTCTCTCAAGGACAAAGTTCCATGGATAATTGACGTGGTTTCATTCAGGATATTGCCATAGGGAGAATGTTCATTAATGAGGGAACATCTCTAAGAAGAGGGAGAAAAATTGGGGTTTTATAAAATAAGGGAGTCATTGAGGAAGGGTGGCAGTGGGTGGTATCTTGGAATATGCTAGAGAATGGTGGTTCTTTGTAGTTAGGCCTTTCCCAGAGCATGGTGGTGGTAGGGGGTGTTTCTCAACCACCACTGCTTTCTGGTAGCACAGGGATCACACAAGGCTCGGCATTGTCACCCCCAACTTATATCCTTTGAAAAAGTACCTTTTCTCTTACTTTCAATTCCAAGTGTCTGGGCACTGGAAAAGTGTAAACATTTCCACAGAACTGCCATAATATATATTTTTTAAAGTAGAATTATGTTGTTCCCTAGAAACTCAGTTCTGGCACCTGCATTATCAGCCAGCAAACGAATCCTCTGTCTCCAAATGCATAGTGATTAAACCTTTTTTCCCCACATATAATGATTTCTTTACAAAAACTACCTTTATAATTAGCACTTCTTTAGAAAGGAATGAAAGTAATTATGGTTAAATTCACAAATCTTATCTCTGTAATGATTTTAACCAAGAGTTTTGTCTCCAAATTCTTAGGTGCAGCAAATTCAAATTCCTTTGTAATTAGGGGCATTTAAATTCTCCTTGTGAGACTTCCCTGGTGGCACAGTGGTTAAGAATCCGCCTGCCAGTGCAGGGGACATGGGTTTGATCCCTGGTATGGGAAGATCCCAGGTTAAGAATCCGCCTGCCAGTGCAGGGGACATGGGTTTGATCCCTGGTACGGGAAGATCCCACATGCCGCGGAGCAGCGAAGCCTGTGCACAACAACTACTGAGCCTGCGAGCCACAACTACCGAAGCCCACGTGCCTAGCCCATGAGCCACAACTACTGAAGCCCACGTGCCTAGAGCCCGTGCTCTGCAACAGGAGAAGCCACTGCAACAAGAAGGCCACGTGCAGCAACGAAGACCAATGCAGCCAAAAAAAAAAAAAAAAAAGTTGTGAGTCTCCAATTTCCAGGAGTTTACCAGATAAGTAGAGATAGTGCAAATGACAGACCCAGACTTATTTTCCAAGGGCTCATTGAATTTGCTTGGTTTTTCCTTAAAGTACCATTTGCTTGCTTCAGATCATGGTTACTTTTAGTTCAGAGCTAGGTTTGGCTGAATGCAGGAAATAATGGGAGGGGCAAAGTCTGTTAAGTCATTTATTCTAAATTTAAGACTGAAGTGGACCATTCCAATGAAGTCTGGATCTGAATCTCCTGCAAGGCAGTGGACAGTCTTCAAATGCCCTTCAATCCATAATGATGGTACCGTTCACAAAGCTCTTCTTATGTGCTAGACTTTGTGCTAAGTGCTTTTGTGGGTTATATCATTTAATCCCCCAACAGCTTTAGATGGGGAGTACAATTTTTGGACACTTTACAGATGGGAAACTGAGGGTCAGAGTGGTTGAGCAAAGTTACACAGCTCAGAAGTAGCTGGGTCAGACTTGAAGCCTAGGAAGTCTGATTTCACATATGGCATGCTCAAATGCCTTGCTGGACAAATAAGTGGATTTTATCCACGGTCTTATCATCTATTGAATTATCTGAATTATCTCATTGTACAAGCTGATGAGTGAACAATAGCATTTCATTCTGGAATGTTAGAAACTATGGCTATAAAAGGGGAACCAACTCTTATTTAAGGGAAATAGACTTGTTAAGAGTGAAGCTGGGGGCTTCCCTGGTGGCGCAGTGGTTGAGAGTCCGCCTGCCGATGCAGGGGACACGG
>NC_041233.1:73524106-73577394 GCF_002837175.3 Physeter macrocephalus
AAAAAAAAAAAAAAAAAAAAAAAAAAAAAAAAAGAGTGAAGCTGAGAAAGAGACCCAATAAAATGTCCTCCCTCCTCCCCACCCCCGCTACTCCCCAGCACAGGAAGTTACAGCTAGAGGGCACTGTCTGCAAAACAGAAAGCTGGCACCTTGATCTTGGTCTTCCCAGCCTCCAAATTGTGAGAAATAAATCTGTTCTTTACAAAAAAAAAAAGAGTGAAGCTAGGGCTAGTGTAAATACAAATAAAATATAACCCTTCTCAAAAATCTGCAGGGCTGATGGGAAAAGCCATTTAGGACCATGCAAGTGAGGATAAAATACTTGAGGAGTCAAAGTGTTTTCAGGTAAGGATTCTGCATGGCCAGATGGAACAAATGGATGCGAATTCTCCAGATGGCCCAGAGATACACTGGTCATGATTCAGGGTTTAACCATTTGACTTAACTACCTGCTGCGGGGGCTCAGCTGGAAGCAGAATATCTAACAGGTCCTTTACGGGTCTAGCTGGACATTGTCCTCCCCGAGGCCAGAGAAGGAAACACAATGGATTGTTATTTTCATCCTAGTGCCTAGGAGAGATTGGATGGTACAGTGACAGTGGTGGCAATCTTGAGAAAAAGATGTTAGTCTTTGGTGCTCTTGAGGGTGGTTTTTTTGTTTTGTTTTGTTTTTGTTTTTGTTTTTTTGCGGTACGCGGGCCTCTCACTGCTGTGGCCTCTCCCGTTGCGGAGCACAGGCTCCGGACGCGCAGGCTCAGCGGCCATGGCTCATGGGCCCAGCCGCTCCGCGGCATGTGGGATCCTCCCGGACCGGGGCACGAACCCGCGTCCCCTGCATCGGCAGGCGGATTCTCAACCACTGCGCCACCAGGGAAGCCTGAGGGTGGTTTTTGAATACAGAAAAATAAGTAGCTCTTCCTCAACCTTTTCAGTTCAGTTCACACATCTTACTTTTTTCAAGTCTAGCAATTTCTAATAATTGCATACTTAATTCTAATCATTCCTAAGATTGAAAGATATGTACCCACTAAGGAAACTAGTATGTCACCTCACACAATTTTGGAGAACTGCCTTCTCAGCTTCTTTGAGCTGGCTCAGTGAGCAGACCTTAATCTGGACTCTGTTTGTCAGGACCCGCTGAACACTATGTTTATTGGGATGTGTTGTCAAAAACTCCACAGTGGGGCTTCCCTGGTGGCACAGTGGTTGAGAGTCCGCCTGCCGATGCAGGGGACGCGGGTTCGTGCCCCAGTCCGGGAAGATCCCACGTGCCGCGGAGCGGCTAGGCCCGTGAGCCATGGCCGCTGAGCCTGCGCGTCCGGAGCCTGTGCTCCGCAATGGGAGAGGCCACAACAGTGAGAGGCCCGCGCACCGCAAAAAAACAAAACAAAACAAAAAAAACCCCCAAAACTCCACAGTGTCAAAAGGGATGTGGTCACCTAGCCCTTGTCCTGAATTCAGGTTGTGCATTGTGCATTTCTTCATTTTTCTGTCTCTATACAGTCCTACCCAATTTGATGGCCTGATTGGATTTTGCATCTCATTTACTTTTATATAAATATCTTTCCCATTTAACTCTAAAGACCTTGGACCTTGACGGAATATTGCATTTTTTCATATAATTCTTAAAATCCAGCTCTTGCAGATTTTAAAATGATCTCTGCCTGGCTTTGTCTATTTGATCACCACTTCCATCCTACTGATATCAGAGAAAGACAGGGCATAAGGTGCATACCGTAGACTTGAAGGAGGTGATTTCACAAATTTTAGAGAAAGAATAAGCACAATTTCATGGTCATCAGAAGAAGGTCCCTAGTCAATGTAGGGAGGAAGGAAACGGAAGCATCTAAGGGATCCCAGAGAGGGTTGTTTTTTGCTGACATAGCATTTGAATGGATGGCCATCCATAAAGGAGGAAAGGAAAGGCACACAATCGAGTATGACACTCTAAAGATAATGTCAGAAAGGTCAAATCTGAGAGTGATTTGAGAGTTGAAGCAAAAATGCCAAGGACAAAAGGACATTTTTGTTTTGTTTTGAAACAAAAATGCCAAGGGCTTTTCTACTGATAGCAGTGAAAGGACAAAGACAGCTTGGGTTCAAGGGTAGTGTTAGTCATACATTATGCTCTAGGGGGCGCTCAAGGACTATCCCTGCTCCAGGTACAGCTTTTTGGTGTGAGCCTGAACTGAAGGGGAACCCTCAGGCGGGCACAACAGCGCCATTATTCTAGGAAGAAGAGATTGATTTGGAAGGGGTAAAAGAATTTCATGTAAAATGGAGTCTGACAAATCATTTTTCTCTTTTGTGAGTCGTTCTGTAACAGGGAGGAGCCAAATCCAACTATATGTTGGATGTTTCTTTTACTTTAACCTTTGCTTTCTGCTGCTTTTGTTCACTAAAATGATCCTGTCTCTACATAACAGCCTGCCTCAGGGAACCCTGCCCTTCTGCCTGAATGTTAAACCAAAGTGCCTTTGTTCAGGGAAACATCCGGACCCTCTGCACCTGTGGATAGCTGCAAGAAAGAAGAAATTAACACATCCCCTCCCGGAGGCTGGCCAGTCCAGGGGACATTTGCAAAACTTAACGGCCTTTTTACTTTACTTCCTCATCTCCTCCCCCTCTCTGTGCTGTAAAAGAAACTGGCATCCAAACTCTGATAAGATGGTTATTTTGAGACGGTAGTCTGCCATCTTCTCTGTCTGCTGGCTTTCTGAATAAAGTCGTATTCCTTGCCTCAACACCTCATCTCAACACCTCGTCCCCGATTTATTGGCCTGTTGCGCTGTGACCAGAGCAAGTTTGGACTTGGTAGCATTTCTCCTTGTTCATTTTTCCTTTACTCTCTGATCTAATGCTGCTGGGTTAGTAGGCCTTGAGGATTGAGAGAAAAACATAGGACATCCATGGGCTCTGCTAGCCTTGGCCTGACATTGAAGGCGTTGCTCTGATGTTGGTGCATTGCTCACCCAGGACCTGGGGAAGGAGGTCAGATATGGACGTGGTGCTGCGGCCCTAGTCAGTGATAAAGAGTGTGAAATTGTCAGTGTGTCTCTTGTACACATTCCCCAAGAAGCTGGAGGTGAGCTGGGACACAGAAGAGAGCTGGAAGTGATCTTGGGTGGCCTCTGCCTGCAGTAGCTTGAAGCAGGATTCGGTTCCCCGTTCCCAGAGATTGAAGTCAGGCTGCGGCAGTGAGAGCGCTGAATCCTAGCCACTAGACCACCAGGGACAGTGACCAGTGACAAGGCCCTGGTCCGTTGGCTTTGTAGAAATGAATTTCCACAAAGAGACGGAAAGCAGTGAAACAAGTAAAGTGTTTACTAGGAGGAGAAAGAGTACGTGTGAATAGATACACACGGGCGGGCTCAGAGAGAGAGAGTCGCGTGCTCGTGGTAGTTTAAATCACTTATATGGAGCATTTCTTCTGGGTTTCCTCTGGCCAGTCATCTTGCTTTGCCTGGCTCTGAGTCCATATTTGGTTTATCTCAGCGTCCTCCCCTGTGTGTGCACACATCTCTCAGCCAAGATGGATTCTATCAAAGAGTAGACCTATGGGTAAGTTGACATCACTTACTATGGGGTGGCGCCCCCTCCCTTTTTGGCCCTGAGGAGCCTTTCTGTGCACGTGTAGTCGCGAAGGTCTCTTTATCTTTTATCTGGACAGGGCTCAGCTCCTCCTCGCTCCTGCTACTGTCTTTATCTTGGAGTATCTGTCCACAGGGGACAAAATCTAGCTGCTCAGCCTGGGGCCCATCTACCTCCTGCCTCAGAAAGACTCAAGGCATCAGGAACCTGCAATTTCTTTCCAAAAGAAACAACTAACTGCTCTGAGAGATACAGTGGTGAATATAATTAACACGGGGGAAGTAGAATGGCTCTATTCTTATTTTGTATCTCTTCTCTCTTAAGGAAGAGGTTTTCAGAAACAATGGTAGAATACATACTGATAAAAAGGGAATCAAATCTGAGAGCCTGAGTTTCTCTAAATGATTTCAAGTATCTTGAGGCAAAGGAAATATTTTCCAGGGGATCTCCAAGTGGGGACACCCAACCACTGGGAGTGGATTTGAGGAATTGCAGTGTTAGAAGTTGGAAACCTACAAAATAGTTTTGAGTTTTGAAAAAGGAAAGATGGCTTTTCTCCCCACGAATTATAGAATAGTGAGCTTGACAGTCGAAACCAGCCAAGATTCTAGAATAAATTATTAAGGGAATTACTTGTGACCACTTAGAACTAAAAATGATCAATAGAGTTAGTGTGGATTTCCTAAGAATAAATCAAATCTGATCTTATTTCCTTTTTTTCTAACAGTAGGCCCAACTGTCAATCACCTAGTTAGAGTTTAACAAGGCATCTGACAGGGACATAATCTCTGGATAGAACAGGATATTGTGTCAGGGGTAAGGATAATTAGGTGGATTCATAACAGAATCACTACTCAAAGGATATTGATTAATTACCTTGGTCTCCCTGTAGAAGGCTTCTAATGGTGGCTACAGGACATTGTCTAACATTTAGAAATGCTGTACTTGGCATTTTCATCTCAAAGCTCAAATGCTAGACTGCACAATAGCAAAAGGAGGGAACATAATTTGAATAAAAGAATGATTTTGGAAAGATCCCATAGATTAAGCTATGAATCAAGACCAAAGTATTTATTGCTGTGTTTTATATGTAGAGTAGGTTGTGAAAAACAAATAAACCTAGAATGTTATAATGGCACATACACAATAGATACTTATTTCTTGTTCACGTACCAGTCTGAGGTGGATGTCCATGGTTGGCCGATGACTGGTGAGGACCCAGGGTCCTTCCATTTTGTGGCTCCTTCCATCCCTAAAGGCCTCGTTAACATCCTCCTCTAGATGTACATCCAGAAGGAGAAGAGCATGCTGTTTTTTTTCAACTTTATGTTTTACTATGGAATATTTCAAACATATATAAAAGGAGGGAGATACTAAAGTTCATCCCCAATACGCATCATTCCGATTCAACAATGATTGATTTAGGGCCACTCTTGTTTCTCTTGTCCAGATTTTTGGGGCAAATTTACTTCGTAGATGGTGGTGTGTGTTTTGACTATTGATGATCACTTAAAGGCTTGTACATGGGTGATATTCTATCTTTTGTTGCTCATTTGTTAGCCAGAGTTCCTCTAAAAAAAGAAACATTTCTCATTAGCTATTTGGTTATTCTGATGTCATACTTGTTTCTTAAATACGTTGACTTGTGTTTACAATATATTGGCTACGACTAAGTCATGTGGCCACACCTAGCTGCAAGGAAGTCTGGGAAATGTAATCTAGCTGTGTTCCTGGGAAAAAGAGGAAATGGATATTGACCAACAGCTAGCAGTCTCTCCTGCAATTACAGAAACAAAGTAAAATCTGTCAGTGCTATATTGGGTTGGCCAAAAAGTTCGTTCAGGTTTTTCCAACATCTTACAGAAAAGCCCGAACGAACTTTTTGGCCAAAACAATATTTAAGGTCCATAAATCCTGCTGCCCCATTTAGAATGGGAGGGAAATGGTTTGGCAGCAACAAAAATGGAAAAGACTCAGAGGAGGTGGTTGACCTCTTTTACTAGCTGCCAAAAGAGCTGGGTGCACCAGTAGCAACAGTCTATTATTACACTTGGGGAGTTGTTGACAAACCACACAGTTGCTGAGAAGGCAGTCAGGACGGTTGGCAGAGCTGGGGATATTTAATCCAAAGACTCAGATGGGACGTGAGAGGATTCTGAAGGGCTGTTTCCTAGAAAAGGGATTAGGCTGGATCTGAGTGGACCTAGGGATGAACCAGAATTATTGGGGAAGAATTACACGGAAGCACACTATGGTTGAACATAGGATACTTTTCTCTTATTTGCTATGATTCATTGTAATTATGGCAGAATGAGCTGCCTTGGAGAGACTGTGGCTTCTTGGTCCCAGGTGGGTGTGAGGAGAGATTTGGGCACCACTTGACAGAGATGCAGGTGGGGAGCTCAGGAACACGTGGTTGTGCTTGTCCCCAGAGAGACTGAAGATCAGATGAGCTCTGGGAAGTCTCATGTGTGTTAACTGAGCAGAACTGCATGTCCAGAAAGGGGTATGCTGTCCGTGGGCAAGATTTTATATTAATCATTCCATTTGAGGTGATTTTTTTTCTTATAGAAAGCAATTATTGTTTAACTTTTTTTTTTTTTTTTTTTTTGCGGTACGCGGGCCTCTCACTGTTACGGCCTCTCCCGTTGCAGAGCACAGGCTCAGCGGCCATGGCTCACGGGCCCAGCCGCTCCGCGGCATGTGGGATCCTCCCGGACCGGGGCACAAACCTGTGTCCCCTGCATCGGCAGGCGGACTCTCAACCACTGTGCCATCAGGGAAGCCCCATGTTTAACTTTTGAGTGAACTTTTTACTTAAAGAAAAAAATTGGGGAGGGGGTTCAAAATGCACTTGATAGCCAGTTATTTTTGAGTGTTACCTCAATGGTCATTTGCTTATTCATTTCTGCTTCATGGAGCAAACCTAAGTGCCCGCTCTGTACTAGGTTCAGGGAACAAAGGTGAGTAACAGGTGGGACTCACTCTTTAAGATTTCAGTTGGAGAGGCAGATGTACACAGGTGTAAAGGTGCTTCCATGTGGAGGGGAGTGAGGAGGAAGGATGAATCAGGTGGGCCGGGATATGTGGGGAGGTCCAGTGGGTGTCCAGGGATCCCCCTGGAATCATGCAGGGGAGATGACATAATAAAACCTTGAAGGCTCAGTAGGAGTTAATCAGGGCAGGGGAAGGACATACCCCAGGAGTCCCTTCTCTGCGGACAACTTGAGGAAAGGGAGTGAAGATGTGAGTGTGACATTTTTAGGACATGGTTGTCCAGGAGCACGACTGGGACTTGCACTGGTTGGACTGAAGTGAGACTGGAGGGCTGGCAGGGATCTGGACCTGGCGGGTTGGGGGAACCGTGCTGAAGACTGGGGATTCTTCATGAGACTTTTTACTCGATCCTTTAGGTGAAGGAACCCTGTAGGAGGACCCTGAGCTGGGTGTCGCCACCCCTGGTCCTGGGTCCTGCTCTGCAGTCATCAACCCTCTGAGCGCACACAGCCCACTTTCCTGTGCTCAGCCTGCATCTGCAGGACAGGGAGGATGAATTATTAGAAATATGATGGCTGAAATCAGATAGCCTGCGCTGGAATCCTGCCTCAACTCGTATTAGCTGTTATTTAACCTGTGTGCCACTTAATTGGTAAAATGGCAATAATAATGGTACCAACCCCAGAGGGGGTAATTGTGAGAATTAAATGAGAAAATCCTTGTAAAGTGGTTACTTTCTAACACTGCTTGGATTTCACTGGGTATTCATTGTCGGTTACTTACACTAAGTAATTAATGGTAATAGGTACCATTTCTGATCACACAACAGGGTGGGGCAGCAGTTTCCAAGTTCGTGTGGAGGAGTCTTGGATTCTTGGACACACCAAGGGGCTGCCCAAGGGGAAGCACGTGGGCAGAGTGTGGCACCTCCCTCTGCAGTTATTAGAGAAACTCCACTTTTACCTGTTTTAAATTCTAGGCTCGAGTAACGTTTACGTGAAGTCAGTTGCCAACATACCTTAGAAAACCATTGTACTAGATGATATCTAGGTTTCCTGCTGGCTTTAAAATTCTATGATTTAAAATCAAAAGAGGATAAGTTACCTTTGCTTCCTCAGTTCCTGTTCATAAATTTTTCTGTCTGCTTCGGTCTGTTTCCTTCCTTGCTACTGTTCACTCTTCTGGCTCTCACTGCCCCTTTCCCCAGAATATCTACGTTTAAAAATATTTCTTGGGCCTCCCTGGTGGCGCGGCGGTTGAGAGTCTGCCCGTCGATGCAGGGGACGCGGGTTCGTGCCCCGGTCCGGGAGGATCCCGCATGCCGCGGAGCGGCTGGGCCCGTGAGCCATGGCCGCTGCGCCTGCGCGTCCGGAGCCTGTGCTCCGCGACGGGAGAGGCCACAACAGAGGGAGGCCCGCGTACCGCAAAAAAAAAAAAAAAAATTAAAATTAAAAAAAATATATATATATATATTTCTTCATCCTATAGTTACAGTTACCATGAGGACCTTCATGTCAGCCTTCTGACAAAATCCATTTCCACAAAGATGTTCATATCTGATAACAGCTAGGTGTTTGTTTTCAACTCTTAAAAGAGGAGGTCTGGAGAGGCAATGCTTCTCCCCAAAGGAATGAGTCCCTAATGGGGGATTTTCAGACTCAGACTTGGGTGGGGGGGTGTTTGGGGACAGAATAGCCTTTCAAATTTCAGCCTACCAGCAGCTGGTGCCTCGGTTGGGATTTGTCCTTTTTTCCACCAAGGGTCCTGTGTGTGCAGAGGGTGTGTATCATCCAGGTGTCAGTGTTTACTGTAGGGAGAAGCTCTGAGCCCCATTTAATTAAGCGTCTGATGGTGTTTCCCAAATTCTTACTGTGGAAGAAAATGTCAGCTAACGGAACGTCCAGGAGAGTACAACTGTCCTCAGTACACTCCAGCTTCAAGCCCAATGATAATTCTGGTTGTACCTATGGGTGTGCCCTTCTTTCAGAAGTAGGTCCTGGGCCAAGGACTCAGGCAGAAGTGATTCATGAAGATGTGCTCCTGGGAACAGGAGCTTTGCTACCTTTGCGCTTGCCTTGCTTTGCTGGGAATGTACTGGTTAATCCACGTTCCTCAAGTAAGTCTTCTGGGTCTTAGTTTTCCCATCTGTAAAAAGGAATGGTGAGCTGCAAAGCCTCTTCAAGGACTGCAGTTCTGCTTCTACTATTACCTCTGAGCAGGAAACGCACTGTACTAAGGGAATTTCATTGTCCATTTTCTAGAAGGGGGAGAAGCCAGATAAACTGTAATTGAATGACAGATCTAATAAAAACCATGACTTATTGATTACCTGGAACTATGCTAGGCATTTTAAACAGATCACGTCTGTTTTAAATCACAGCTTTACTGAGATATAATTTACATACCGTACAATTCATGCATGTACAGTGTAGGATTCAATGATTTTTAGAATATTCACAGACATGTACAACCATCACCATAGTTGATTTTAGCTATCATCACTCCAGCTCTCATCCTCCCCAGTCCTAAGAACCACAAATCTTTGTCTCATAGAACTTCCTATTCTGGACATTTCATATAAAGGGAATCATAAAATACATGGCCTTTTGGGCTGTGTTGGGTCTTCGTTGCTGCTCACAGGCTTTCTCTAGTTGCGGAGAGCGGGGGCTACACTTCGTTGCAGTGCGCGGGCTTCTCATTGCAGTGGCTTCTCTTGTTGTGGAGCATGGGCTCTAGGCACACAGGCTTCAGTAGTTGTGGCACGTGGGCTCAGTAGTTGTGGCACGCGGGCTCTAGAGCACAGGCTCGGTAGTTGTGGTGCACGGGCTTAGTTGTTCTGCGGCATGTGGAGTCTGCCCGGACCAGGGCTCGAACCCACATCCCCCGCATTGGCAGGCGGATTCTTAACCACTGTGTCACCAGGGAAGTCCCTACTTCATTGCTTTTCATTGCTGAATAATATCCCAGTGTTTGTATATACCACATTTTGTTTATCTGTTCATCAGGTGATGGAGATTTGGGTTGTTTCTACTTTTTTGGCTATTTTGAATAAAACTGCTGTAAACAGTCATATACAAGTCTTTGTGTGGGTAGACACCTAGGAGTGGAATTGCTGAGTCATACGGTAACTTTTATGTTTACAAATATCATTTATGATTCTCCTAAGAATCCTGTAAAGCAGGAATTATTATTCCCATTTTACTGATGCTAAAACTGAGTCTGGAGGAGGTTAAGCATCTTGTCAATGAAACACAGGTAGGAATTGGCTGAGTCTGGATTTGAACCACAGTCTTTCCAATTCCAAAGCCTGGGGTTCTTTCCACTGTACTCCGTAGCCAAGGCTTAGCTCTGTTTCTGGTTTGCACGTGTTGATGTAGGAAGGCTACCATGAGCCTGTGGAATCAGCTTCCTACATGTGGTTCTCACCTCCTTCAAATCACAGGGCTGTTTCTGCTAGGAAGCCCATTGTGTAAAGTCCAACAGGAACTGGACTTGCATGGAATTCTCTCTCTACGGTGACTTTTAGGTGTTTAAAACATGACTGGACCACCAGCTAAAGTGTAGATGCTTTCCTTACAAATATCCAAGTAG
Source organism: Physeter macrocephalus (assembly GCF_002837175.3). Taxonomy (NCBI): domain Eukaryota; kingdom Metazoa; phylum Chordata; class Mammalia; order Artiodactyla; family Physeteridae; genus Physeter; species Physeter macrocephalus. The sequence continues at coordinate 73,534,286 of NC_041233.1, forward strand.
CAAGTTGCCCATTGTCGACTGTTGATTGCATTTTCATCCTGTCCTTTCTTCTTTCCCCCATCGGTTGTGGTCCAGCAGCCGCTCCGCCCTGACTAGAGGAGCAAACTCCTGTTTCCTCTGCTCCACTGCCGCCGCCAGATTGTTATTACAATAACACGCACCTCTGACAATTCCTGGCAGCTCTGCATGCTTCTTGTTGAGTCATTCTGATTTCCAAGTCTGCAGAGCACGCAGCAGATGGCATGGAGACACTGACTCCATAATTGTGTGTTCAGGAGTCACTGAAAAGAGGTTCCAGTCATAGGAGCAAAGCTAGGTACTATGTGTGGGGCAACTTCAGAGGTGAAAATATTTAACTACATTGATTTTTCCCCCCAGAATATTGCTATGCGTAAACAAGTCATTTTGCTAAAAGAGCTTTAAAAAGAAACTCATAATGATACTTTATTTATCATAGTGCCCCTCTCTAAGGAGCCAGCTGCTTTGCTAATATTTAGGACCATTAATTCTACGGGCTGAGGCAGGGAGCAGACAGGATTATCAGGCAACCTTATTTTCACTATGAAATTTATATGAGATAAGGAAAATTTACATAAGCCTCTCCCAACACAATCATTTTAGCATTTTGATGCATTTCCTTCCAATCTTTTTTTCTTTATGCACAGGATTAAAAACAAATCTAGTTCATACTGTGTACACAATTTTATATCACCTCATGGCTTATTATAATTATGCAATATCACATGTATTATAATTTCCCCCATGTTTTTACATTATTTTAATGACCATTTTAAAAGGTGCCAACACTTGATCAAATATGATTTCTTTTATTATTTGCCTATATCAGACATTTAGATTGTTCTTGTGCATTAAAGTTATTTCCTTAGGAGGAATTCCCAGAGGTAGAATTTAGAGGGATCTCTAATATCTACTGCCAAATCGTTTTCCAAGGACAGCTGATTTGTTCACTCTTCTCTGGGCAGGATGGGAGTGCTGGTTTCAGCACGTCTTCACCAGCCTAGCCTGCCTGGTGTTGGAAAGTTCAAGTGCAGGGGGTGAAGTCGTACTCAAAGAGAAGATAAAAACTGTCCTCCATCTCTGGGGAGGGTGTCCTGGGAAGGCAGGAAACATCTTTAGGAAGGGGAAATTGGGATACGTGTATAATAAAAAGCAATTTGTATCAATTATGCTAGAGGAAAGACTGAACGCTTCCTATTCTCCCTGTAGAAATTGATGGAAATCATTGTCTTGTGGAAAAGTGAACAAAGACTATGCAGCCAGCAATGGAGGAAAATAGGATTGTAGACATACAGCAGGCAGTTAGCTAATAAAAAATGTGGTTTTATAAATGGGTTCTGGCTGGTTTCCAGCTTCTAAAAATTCATAATCTGTCATTTCTTTTCTCATTCTAGATATCCAGTTTTGTACTGAATTTTGTGTTTGCATTTTTAAATTGTGGTAAAAAACACATAACATAAACTCTACCCTCTTAACAAATTTTTAAGTGTACAGTACTGTATTGTTAACCATATGCACCTTGTACAATGTATTGGCATTTAAAAAATTATTTTTCTTGAAGAAGTTTCCCCAAATTGTATACATATAAGGCTTACAAACCTGAATCCATTCCTGTTCTCAGACTTTCCCCCAAGAGGCGCCTTTTTTTTCTTCCGTGCCGTGCAGCATGAGGGATCTTAGTTCCCCAACTAGGGATCAAAGCTGTACCCCGTGCATTGGGAGTGCCGAGTCTTAACCACTGGATCGCCAGGGAAGTCCCCCAAGTGGCACTTTTAAAACCACATATTTCTTTATATTTTCCTTTCTTTTCTCTTCTTTTTTTCAAGAACAGTTTTATTGAGATATAACTTACATACTATATGTTCACTCTTTTAAAATATGCAGTTCAATGGCTTTGGTATTTTCACAGAATTGTGCAAGTATCATATGACAATCTCTAGGACACCTTCGTTACCTTCCTACTAGAGAATCCCTATACCCATTAGCAGTCACGGCCCATTTCCCTCTCCCCTGGGAACCACTAATCTAATTTCTGTCTCTATGAATTTCCCTACTTTGGACATTTCATGTAAATGGAATGATATAATATGTGGTCATTTGTGACTGGCTTCTTTCACTTAGCATAACGTTTTCAAGACTTTTCATGTTGTGGCATGTATCAGTACTTCATATTTTTAAATTACTGAATAAGATTCCATTGTTTGGATACACCACATTTTGTTCATCCATTAATCAGTTGGTGGATATTTGGGTTGTTTTCACCTTTTGGATATTATGAATAATATTGCTATGAACATTTATGTGCAATTCTTTGTGTGGACATATGTCTTCGTTTCTTTTGAGTAGATATCTCAGAGTGGAATTGTTGGTTATATGGTAACTGTATATTTAATATTTTAAAAAACATCCAGACTATTTTCCAAAGTGGCTGTACCATTTTAAATATGACCTCATCAATTCTCGCCAATACTTGTTATTGTCTCTCTTTCTGAATTTAGCCGTCTCGGTGGATATGGAGTGGTATCTCCCTCCATATTTAATTAGTGTTTAATTTACACACTTACATCTGTTTTAATGTCATTAATACACGGAGGGGCTTCCATTACACCAAGATTGTAGTGATAAGAACATATACATTCATAAGTGGATCTGGATATTTATAAGTTTAACATATAAATAAATTTAAACTTGTGTTTAAACCCTCTTTGAGGTACTGGCTTGATTCGTTAAAACTCAAACTATATTCTTGATTTATTTTATTCTTACAGTTTTAAACATCCAGACAATATGTAAACCAGTCTTTACATTTCATTGCAAGACAATCTTTTTGAGCAGGGACTATTCCACCCACCCCCACCCAAATTTCCAGCCCAGTACATTTTCTTTTCATTAGTACCAATTTCATAGGAGTGTTGTAAGGATTAAATAGCTTATGTACATCAAATGCATAACATAGTAAGTCTTCAACAAATATTAGCTAAAAAAACCAGAAAGGACGTGCTGGTTGTGAGGAGAGAGATTTCATTTCAGCTCAGTTCCTAGTCTTTTGTACCCAGATTATATCAACTACGTTGAAATAGGAAGTATTTCCATAGACTCCCTCCCATGGTTGGTTTATTTCATTGGTTGGAGTCTAAACATCATCTGAGTTATTTCAGTGCTTAATTTCTCTAATTAACTAAGTTCCCCAGAGCTGGAAAGCCTGCAGCTATATAAAATCCCCACTTGCTGCCTGGCGTCCTAGTCACCCTCTAAAAATTTCTTGAGCTGGAAGAATTATTGGGCTTATCGTGGGGAGTACTTTTTGCAGCCTGTGTGGGAACACTGCCTACGTCTTCTGAGTCTTTTGCTTTCTGAAGACTGTCAGCTCTATCGCTCAATAAAATGAACCTTCCAGCCAAACTTTCCTGCAAAGGCAGTAAGCCAAACATCACCTTTAATGATCCTCAAACTATAAAAATCCAACAATACCCGTGTTGAAACTTGTTACAGTGAGGAAAAACTAAAAAACTTGGTTGGTATTCTTTTGAAAGGGCATGCACATACTCCTATTCAAGAGAAATCCTGGTTTCAGCATTCACATGTACACTCTCCAAATTAAACTTGTAAATGCTCTAAAACTGGTCATTATTTGTTGATTACATTCCATGGGCAGAGCCCTGTACTAGCTTTACTAAGAGGGTTAGAGAGATGTAGGTTGTAGAAAAACAATGGAAGCTTGTGATCTTGGCTTGCAGAAAATCATGTGTGAAAAATAATAGCCAGGCAGAAAAACATAAATGAAGGCAATTCAAATCTTTACCCAGTCTCTTGAGGAATGTCAAAGGGGCGAGGAGAGTCTTGATGTGCAGTGAGACTTCTTAAAAATCCTTTTAAAATATTTCTTTCACTCACAGCTTTTCTCTTATACCAGATGGTGGCTCCTGAAAAGCCTCTCTGTCTTTCCTCTTTCTATGTCCTCAGACCTTTCCTGGATGTCAAGTGCAATGCACTGCTTCCCTTATCCCAGTGTTTCCCACTACGGCAGTCCTAAGCATCTCTTCTCGCCCCTCAGTGTTTCGTCCCTCCTGTTCACTTCCCCTTTTACCTGGTCCTTCTTATAGATGTTGGTCTCCAAATATGATCCCAAGGGACCATGCTTCTGGTATTATGCCCGGTGTGGGCTCTTCTTAAATCAGAGCTCGCCCTGTTACTCACGTATAATCAATAGAAATGTTGCTGATTGCTTTTGAGGCTGGGTCAGACAAAGCCTTGCAGCTTCTGCCTTGGTTTCATGAAAAATCTTATCCTGAGGGAAACCAGCTGTAGAGGGTTAAATAATGTCCCTTAAAAACTCATGTCCACCCAGAAATTACTTGGAAATAGTGTCTCTGCAAATGTAACTAGTTAAGGATATCTAGATGACATCATCCCGGATTTAGTTAGATTGGGTCCTAAATCCACTGGTCTCCGTATAAGACCAGAGGACACAGAGAGACACACACAGAGATGGAGGCAGAGATTGGAGAGATGCCCGCTAAGGTACTCTGAGGATTGCTGACAGACCCTGAGGGCTGAAGGATCCTTTCCTTCATTTACTTCTGTATTTATTTCAGAAGTACCTGGTATTTGACAGAGATGTTTTGCAGCTGCGCTTTGAGAGCTCTGCAGTGGTCAACCGCTCCAAACCGGCGCTGACTTGACCACAGGAACGCACCTGCACAGATGAGGCCTGAAGGCGTCTGAGATATCCACGGGTGGGGGGCGGGATGGGGGAGTTGTAAGCTCTTGGGCACAATTCGTGAGGTATGCAAAGAAGCCTGGAGGACTGCGCATGCCCCAGCAGCCCCTGGACGTCTCCGCCCCTTGTCTAGAGCCCTGGAGGCGGACCTGCCTCCTACCCCTTACAATTTCCTAACTCCCCTCCCTTCTGGGAGAAGGTGTTTTTAAAGCAGAAGCCCTCCCTTCTCCATTCCTTGATCAGTGAATAAAGTTTCCGCTCTGTTGTACCCAACCCGCTGGATTGACACTTGCGACTCTGGGCAAGGGAACCAGTGAGGGGTCACTGACCCTTTCGGGATTGTAGCCACCACAAGTTACAAAGAGGCAAGGAAGTCTTATCTTTCAGAGGCTCCGGAATGAAATTCTATCGTTTAAGCCGCGCCTTTTACGGCAATTTACGACAGCGCTGGGAAACAGCCCCGAGCAAAGGGCTCCCTGCCCAACGGCGTATCTGGCACCAGCTTTTGAGAAAGGAAGAAGCTTCCTTGTGAGGTCCACCGCCAAGGAGAGAGGAGGCCCAGCTCAAATCTGTGTCCCCGGTCGAAAGATGAGGTGGATATTTAAGGGTTAGGGTTTGGGGGCGGTGAATCAAGGAAAAACGCAGTTGTTTACAAAGTTTAATGAACTGACGGGTTCTGGCGCTCAGGTGCAAGCAGGCGGCATGTTTCTTCCTGGGTCATATGTGCTCCTTCATGGGGTGTTCGTATGAAACACGCGGTGGAAATCCGGGCTGTGGCGTCAGAAGGCCGCCCATCCTGCGAGCAAGTCTGTTCTGCGCAGACTCGGGTCAGCCATCTTGGTTTCAGCTGGTTCCGGCTAGTTTTGTCCTGTTGTAAGCGGAGGGGTTTTGGACCAGATGCTTCCTTATCTGCCTCCCTGGAACACGTGCTCAAGAATTTCTGTTAGTCACCCGTTTCTTCAACCCTGTGGGGCACGGTTTAAGGACACCAGCTGTCATGTAAGCAGTCACACTGTCCGGAGACCACAGTGCCCTGAGGAGGTCCAGGCTGGCTGGGCAGCCACCGGCTTTGGGCAGGAACCAGTCACATGAACATCTGTCCCAGTGAACCCTTCAGCCAACCCCAGCCAACATCTGACTGCAACTGTGTGAGAGACCCAAGTAAGAGCAGCCGGATGGAGTCAGGTGAATGCATAGAACTGTGAGAAGTAATGCCACAAACTGTGGTTTGAAGCCATGTGATTCTGGTGGTTTGTTACATAGCCAAGCTCTTGATACAGGACCTTCCCACTGACCACTGCCTCCTGGAAATGGGGTTCATCTCTCCTCATCTTTCTCCTGAGAATCAGCTGTCACGCCCCTCTTCCCCCACCAGCCGGGAATTCAGGTGAGTAACATTCTCTGCCTCTTCCCACATCCATGATAGACGGGTTCGTCTCTTCAGGTTTACAGCCTGATTGTGGGGCAAACCTAATGTAAGAATGCTGTTTATAGTTCTTTCTAAGCATCGTGATAACAAATTCAAAATTAGGTGCAACACAGATATGGAGAAGACACGTGGTAAAGGTGAGGAAGAGGCTCCTCTGGGAGGAGTCTCTGAGTTTTGAAGGAGGTACTGGGTATGACTAGGAGCAGCTGGGAGGGCATTTCAGAATGGGAATAGGTGTGGGTAGTAAGCAGCGTTGCTTCCTTTGAGTAACAGACTGAAGGGAAGTCCATCGGACTCAGAGTGGCTGCCGTGGCCATGCCCTCTTGGAGGAGACTGGGCCACAGGAAGTTCTCTGTATGCAGATTCCTGCTTTGTGCCATGTGAACTGGCTACTATTGGACCAGATGCTAGGACAAAGTACTAGGCTTTCACGCCAACCTGAATTCCTCACCCTCAGCGTTCCACAGATGGCCTTAGCCTGTGTGAGCAACCTAAAATTGTGTGCAAAATTTTCTATTTCTCTTCACATGTTTTTCTGGTAAGAGTATCTATACTTTTATCGCATTCATAAAGGAAGTGGGGCTTGACCCTGGAAGATAATAACCAGGATTTCAGGAAACAGAATGAGAGATATAGCATCCACAAATGAACGTTTATGAAAACGCACATATAATTATGATGGTCATTTTGCAAGAACACACACACAAAAGATGCACATTAAGCAGTTTAGAGTGGTTGCCTCTGGTGGTGGCAGCGAGTCTGGAAATGGGAGTGTGGTCTGGAGATAAAGGAGGAAGAAAAGAACCAGTGTATAGGCCAGTGGTGGCCTTTCAAGTGACCTGGCTCAAGAACTTTCAAGTGACAAATTGACAAATCGAACCCTTTCTCCAGGAAAGTTTTTAACGTTGAGACGTGGAGAGCAGCATAAATGGAGGCAGTCGTAGAGTGAGAGCTGGGTGTGGAGGAGCCCTGAGGAGGGAGAGCAGGCGACTGCCTCTGCTGAGGTAACAGGATGCATGGGCTGCCAGAGCTGCTCTTGGGTCACCACAGTGACTTGAGCTAATGCAGAGGAGAAGCTGCCCCATTATGCCTCCTTCAGAGCAGTCTTGCTGCAGATCTGGGAATGCCAGTGAGGCTTGGAGGACTTCCCTTCCAGGTCACTCCCAGACGGCAGCAGCGGAAGTGATGCTCAGGTGGTGAGAAGACTGTGAGCCTGTGAGTGTAGGAAGGGTCCTGGGGCCTCAGGAAGTCAAATGCCCTGTGATGTAGTCTCAGCCTGTTTCTGTGTCCCCGAGCCTTGGCCAGCCAGGGGGCAGGGTGCTCGTTCATGCCCCCTGGGCTAATGCGGCTGGTTAGAATGCAGCGGGCTGAGTGGCTGCAGAAATAATAGCTGTTCTCTCCGGCTCCCCCAAGCAGCACATCGGCTCGCTGTTGGCAGGAGGTCTGGGGCCCTCGTCCACCGTAGGGGCAATGTTGTAAAATGTGCTCCAGGTTGAAACAAAATTAGACCATTACAGGAATTGTACTTCTCTGTAAAGGGGCTGAGGTGCACAGCTGGGGCTCCATGTTGTTGCTTGTCTGTTTTTGAAGGAGAGGAGACACATTTTTGCCCACATAAATTATACATCAGGTTCAGGACAAAGTACTTGTTTCCAGGCTTGATGGAATGCCATAGTTCCTGCCTGCAGTGGCCCCCTGAGATGCAGGCTGCCATTTAAACGTTCTTAATTAGTGGTGGGCTGTGATGCAGTTGTTGCCAGCTGTTCCCAGTTCCCTGGGGAGGGTCCATGTTCCATAACACTCATGATTCTCTGCAATTTTATTTTTTAGTGGTTCTCTGCAGTTTTATTTTTTAAGTTGAGGAGTAGTTTGATCCTCTGATATGTTCTTTCTCAAGAGTAGAAACATCATAATGGACCTTAATTTAGTCAAGAAAAGACATGATCATTAATGTCACTTTTTAAGCGGTCAGACAATATGGTCCCATCAAGGCATGATAGGACTTCATGGTGTGAGCCAACCATTCACTCAAGGAGAAAGATTAAGTGGGATACCTCATGGCCTTTGGGGTCAGTCAGACTGGGGTTCAGTTCTTGTTTGATTTTCTAGCTGTGTGGTCTTGGATTAGTACTGCACAGTACTTGGAACACATTATAGGTTCATTCTGTGTTGGTCGTTGTTGTTATCATTCATTTGCAAAGCAAAATGTCCCAATAGTCTTTTCTGTCTCTCTCTTGCATCCCAGACAGTTGGCTCTCCTTTGCTAACGTGGGGAATCACAGCCTCTCGGGGCTGGAATGAAGTTCAACCCTCTACCTGAAGTATAAATTCTTGAATCCTTAGCATCCTTGCCAGGTGGTTTTATAGATTCTTCTTGATTACCTGACACGATGAGCAACTCGCTTCTCCCGAAGGCAGCCTGCTCTCAGGCAGCTCTGATAAAGAAATCCAACCCCATCATGAAATCTGTCTTCTTGCTCCTACTCTGATGCAGAATCAACACGTTTAGTGAGCAATAAATATTCATTGTGTAGGAGGTACCCGTAGAGGATACAAAAATTTAATCCATGTTCCCTGACCTTAAAGGGGAGTGAAGAACTATGCCCAAGGAAAGAAAAATGGAATGGAAGGTAGTTGACACAAAAGAAGCCCTGGAGGCCTATCTCCCACATCCCTGAGCTTCAGTCATTAGGACGACTGTTGGAAGGAGGCAGGGGATTTGGCTTTCTCTTTCTTTTTTTTTTTTTTTAATTTTGTTGAAGTATAGTTGATTAACAACGTTGTGTTAATTCCTGCTGTGCAGCAAAGTGGTTCAGTTATACATATATATATTCTTTTTTATATTCTTTTCTATTCTGGTTTATCACAGGGGTATTGAATATAGTTCCCTGTGCTATACAATAGGACCTTGTTGTTTATCCATCCCCTATATATACTAGTTTGCATCTGCTAATCCCACACTCCTAATCCTTCCCTCCCTCACCCTCCTTTGGCAACCACAAGTCTGTTCTCTATGTCTGTGAGTTTGTTTCTGTTTCATAGATATGTTCATTTGTGTCATATTTTAGATTCCACATATAAGTGATATCATATGGTATTTGTCTTTCAGGATTTGGCTTTCTTGATGGAGCTGCATGTCCAGTAACTCAGGCTCCTGGGTCAGTGCAGAACATTATTAAGAAAAAAATTTTTTTAAAAATTTATTATTATTTAAAGAATTCACCTAAGGATTATGACTTTGGAGTGTCTTAGCCTGGGATCTCTAGAAAACAGGCCTGAAGCAAAGCTCACAGGCTGCAGCGGAGGCTGGCAAATTTTGGCCTGTGTCACCTGTTTTTGTATAGTCTCTGAGCTAAGAAAGCCACCCGCTCAGTGATTTAAAGCAGGGCTTGGCAAACTACGTGCCAGATTCAGCCCACTCATTGCCTGTTTTATATGATCCATGAGCTAAGAATGGTTTTTCCATTTTTAAATGACTGAAAAAAAATGAAAAAAGGATATTTTGTGACATGTGAGTATTATATAAAATTTAAATGTCAACATCCATAAATAATGTTTTCTTGAACAGTCACACCCACTCGTTAACGAATTGCATTGCCACTTGCTTTCAAGCTACAAGGGCAGAGTTGAGTCGTTGTGACAGAGACTATATGGCTTGTAAAGCCTGAAGTGTTTACTACCTGGCCGTTTACAGAGAAAGCTTGGTGGGGAAGTGGAGAATGGTGAAACCCCAAGGAGAAAAAGAGAATTGAGAGAGGCATACAATGACAGTAAATACAAGCTGGTGTTTGACAGAGTGCGTCAGAGTTTGTAAGAAACACAGCAGTGCAGGACATCGCTGGAGCAGAGGCATGGGAATCACTTCAGCTCAGAACCGTCCAAAGCAGGAAAGAAGGGTGAGGAGTTTACCAGTCGGCTCCTTCCTCTCTCGGCTGTTGGGCCTTAACATTCCTGCACTTCTGAGCTGTGTTTCCTGGCCCATCCAGGGAGGTGCTGAGAGAGACAGAGCTTCTGTGGTCTGGTCTGGCCAGCATGTGGGCCGAGCAGACTTTGTCAGTTGATGTCAATTAGAAGGGGCTCCTAATTGATGGCAGCAAAGGTGGTGGCAGCAGAGCTGGGCTGTACAGCTAAGAAAGTGGCATGAACCCTCCCTAGGAAGGCTCTGGGGAGCAGGAGGGGAGGGGGTGGGTGAGGAGAGAGGATGGTGTGTGGGAAGGTCTGGAGTGGTGGTGAACAGGGTCTCATACGTGGAATCCGTGCTAGTATCCATTCTCTTGTCAGTTGCAAGAAAGAGATCAGGTGATGCTTGCTAGAATTCAGCATCACCTGAAGTCTGAGCACAGGTTAATACTTGGGATGTTGGGTAAGGTTGAGGTAAGGGAGGTCTTGGTGAGTCTGGAAAAACCTTTCTTAACTTGACCTCACCCAGCATTCCAGGCCCCAGATGTCAGAAGGAAAAAGCAAGCTCTCGCCACATGGAATTTTTTTTTTTTTTTTTAAGAACCTTCAATTCAAGGAGCCGATAGGCTAGCCAAGAAGAAGGGATAGATTAGGGGCAAAGTCTGTAGATATAGAAGCTCTGGTTGGAGGAGGGTTGATTTTTTTTTTTTCCCCCTAGGGACCAATGAGTAGTGTTGTATTGGTCACCAGTGAGTGGATATATCAATGCATAGCAATGCACAATGTAGTTTTTTTTGAAAGACTATTTTTTTAGAGCAGTTTTCGATTCACAGCAAAATTGAACAGAAGGTACAGAGATTTCTCATATGTGTCCTGTCCCCACACATGCATAGCCTCCTCCATTATCAGCATCCCCCCTCAGACTATAAATTTGTTGTAATTGACGACCCTGCATTGAACCATTATTATCACCCAAATTCCACAGTTTACAGTAAGGTTCACTCTTGGTATTGTACATTCTATGGGTTTGGACAAATGTACAACATGTACCCATAACTATAATATCATACAGAGTATTTTCACTGCCCTAAAAATCCTGTGTGCTCTGCCTGTTCATCCCTCCCTATCCCCTAACCCCTGGCAACCTGTGATCTTTTTATTAACTGTATAGTTTTGCCTTTTCCAGAATTAATTATGCTTTTCAGGTTGGCTTTTTTCACTTAGTAATATGCACGTAAGTTTCCTCCGTGTCTTATCATGTCTTGATAGCTCATTTCTTTTTAGCGCTGAATAATATTCCATTGTCTGAGTGTACCACAGGGAATCTATTTATCCATTCACCTACTGAAGGACATCTTGGTGGTTGTTCAGCAGTTAGTTGTGATTCTGAGGTTTCCGTAAGAAGGGTGAGCTCACTTTCTACTCCTCTATCTTGTCTCTAAAACCAGCATTCATATTTTGATGTGTAGTAATGTTGATCCTTTAAAATTAGCTTCTGGCACTCAGATCTTTAAATCAGACACAGGACTTGGGCCAGATGTTTTGTTTTGTTTTTTTTCTTTTCCTTTGTGCTTTGTCTAGTTTCACTTGCTCATAGGGTGCCGTACACAGAGGCCTTGCACTGGGGCGCTTCACGTCAGGGTTCCCGGTGTGAAAAGGCTGCTCTGACGCCTCAGTCTCGGTGGGTCGTGTGCAGAGACGCTGTGCCCAGCATGGCTATTTGGAGCCTGACTGAAGGACATCTTGGTTGCTTCCAAGTTTAGGTCACTTCTTCATAGCCTCAGTTTCCTCTCTGTTAAATGTGCATTTGAACAGGTCATCTTTATGTTTATTTCCAGCTCTAATATATTTCTTCTAGAATGCCCAGACCAAATAAGGGACCCAGGCTGACCTAGGGTCCTTGGCAGTGGGAAACGTTGATGATGGGACAGATAACTGTGGAAGCCTTTTCGTGCAACTTAAATCACTTGGATGATTATTGCTGTTTTCTGAATTTAATAAGGGAGTCCTAATGCCTAGGGAACTGTGTGCTGGCAGCTTCATTTCTTTAGTGTTAAGGTTTTTGTTAAAAAAAAAGACAAAGCAAATAAGAAACAAGTAAAGTTTAAATAAAGAGGATAAAACACCATAAAGCCAATGTATTTTGCTAGATGATGCAGAATCCCGAAACTGTCCGAATGGCTTTAAAGACTTTATGGAGGCGGTTTGTGGTATTTGGGAACAATCTCATCAGCACTTGTGAAATTATGGAACTTAGCAAGGAAAGAAATTGGTTTGCCTGTTTAGCAAATAATAAATAACTCCCACACTGAACCAAAAGCCAAGGAAGAGAGAGAGCAAGCAGTACAAAGAAGAAAACAAGGGATAATGAAAAAGGCCCCAGGCAAGCAGGCAGCAGTGAAGTTTCCTGCAGAGCCCCTGTCCTTCAGTAAGAGGTGGGAGTTGGTGGCCCTGTGGCAGCAACTATTAATCCTGGTGATGGAGGAGGCACATGTCCCATTACCCTCTGCAGCGGATGACAGTGATAATAACGATGGCCAGCGTTCCTTGTGTACTTGTTCCGGGCCATGCGCTGGGCTGAGAGCTTCTGATGTGTTAACTTCCCTGAAATTTCCAGCTGAGCTCCCTGCTCTCTGATCTCCAGCATCCTTGCTTTGTGCCATGCAACACGTATCACCCCTGCCTGTTCTCCTGCTCTTCCACCTGTGCCAGTGTGTTTCCTTGGCGACACCGTGAACAGTGTGAGGGGAGGATGTGTCTCTTTCATGTGTACTGTCCTTGGCACTGAGCAGAGTCAGGACCAAACTGCAGGCTCAAAATGGACTTGAAGGAATAGCTTGCAGACTCCTTTGATCTACTAATGACACCTGGAGCTTGTGAAGGGCTGTGTGCTGGACCCTGAGCTCGGTACTTTCAAAGCATGCCCTCATCTCATCCTCACAGCATTCCCAGGACGTGGGCACTTTTGTCTGTACTTCCATCTAGGGGGTTGAGGATCAAGGAGGTTATGCTATCTGCCCAAGGTCATGGCCAGAAAATGGTCAAGGTGGGTTTTGAGCAGGGGTGGACCTGACACCCCAGCTGATGCTCTTCACCACTAGGACACATGCTTTTGCTCTGGGAAGGCCCCTGAAGGGAGGAATAGAGAGCTCTTTTGCAGTTAATGAAAGGCTAGAGTATACATGCAGGAACTTTTTATCAGTCCCTGGAACATAATCCTAAACAGTCTCCTCTGCTGTTGCTGAAAACCTATTACCTGGGGTTGTTTAGGAATGAACTGAAGAGGAAATGACACCAATGGCTGGCAAGGTGGAAGGACAATGCAATGGAGAAACAGAACTAAAGAGAAGTCGCAGTAGTGATGCTGTGCTCCCTTCACTTAAAGACAACGAACCGACTTGTGCAAAGCATTCTAAAGGGTTCATATAAAGTGTGTGCATGTGTGCAATTGCCCACATGTTTCTATGCAATGCATGGCAAACAAGCCTGTGGGTTCTAGAAATAATCCAAATGATAAATGGTCTCTGTCTACAAATATTGTAAGCAACGATACCAAACTATTTGGACAAGTTTGCTAACAGATGTGATGTGTTTAGCTAAACAGATATTAATTTTCCAGCTCTTTGACCCGCTGATAAATTATATCCTGTTGGAGATACATTGCAAGTTACAGTAAAAGCTGATGTTGCATGTGATTGTCAAGACATAATTCAAATGAGATGAAGAATGTCCTGCCACATATGATGTTCTTTGGTTAGAAAATATCCACAGTGCTTTTGATATTGTAGATTTAAGAAAGACTATTTTATATAACACAGCAATAAAGGCATTTATTATACTTAAAAATAATATATTAATCCCAGTGGTTTTCTCAGTATTTTGAACCTTTATCATTTCTGGGACAGGTTTTGGAATTTGTGACCTGCCTTTTGGAAAGGTGCTTTTCTCTAGCACTTATGTGGAATCTTTTGACACCAAGTACCTGGCTCGAAATGTTGCTAGGCTACCAAATAAAGTCGCTCGGGGCTGGTTTAGAACGCATGCTGCTTTTGTGGGATGTATGATCATGATTTGGAGTTCCCGGTGATTTGGAAAGTTGCTGTCAATCTCAGCTGATGCTTTTTTCGTCTATGAAGAGAATATTTCTCAACCTTGACACTGTTGACACATTAGACCAGATAATTTTTTTTGCTGTGTGTGTCTGTCTTGTGTATTGTAGGGTATTTAGCATCATCCTTGGCCTGTATGGGCTAGATGCCAGTAGCACTGCCCCAATTGGGACAATTAAAATATCTCCAAAGGTTGCCAGCATTGCTCCCCCTCTCCCCTGCCTGGTTGGGAACCACTGATATAAAGCTTTGGAAGGTCAGATGTCTGCAAAGCTCTGCATGTTGCCCTGATTTTATGGATAGTTACAGAGTATTTCACATGCGCTTTCTCTTCACAGCTGCTATTAACATAAATATTCTTACTTGTAATTCTGGCAATAGCCTGGCAGCGAAGATTAATGGAGGGGGAAAAAAGCAAAAATATCCTCCTGCGATATTGCAGTGTACTGAATTACATGCTTTCGAGGTGCCAGTAAAGAAGATGATAAACGGAATAACCTTCAGTTAAATGCTGCGTTCCCTGCTTCCTGTTTTCATGTGTCCCTTACTATAGCTTATCCTTCTGGATCAGTTAATTGTATGTTTCTCTTTAACCTTCACTGATATCACCCAGAGTTGACTCTCTAGCATTTTATTTTTTTATTCTTGTTATCAATAAAGCTTTACTATCCACTTGTCATTAAAAGTGTCAGTTTGTTTTTCATTCCATATATCTGGCTGACTTCCTGCTTGGATGGATGGAAAAAAAATCTATTTGACTTTGATGGAGCTAAGATTATATTGCTGTTTTTTTTAAAGATTGTATTGCTATTGATCAGTGTCTTTTGCATGGCAACTCTAGTACAAGTAAAATCATAGAATTTTAGCCTTTGCAGGTGAACAATAGTACTAAGGACAAAAAATAATACGTATTCTGTTATTAGTCTGAGAATAATCTCTTCAGCTAGACCTCAGAACATCCCTTCTGGTTTACATGATAATATAATTTGGACTGTGAATCTAAGAGTTTTACCATTCTAAAGAACTACTCCAACTCCCTCATATTGTAAATGGAAAGGTTAAGGCCAGGTGAGAAAAAAAAGTGTTGCTGTCAAGACCATACAACCAGATAGTTCCAGAACTAGGACTAGAACCCTCTGTGGAAGATTGCAGTGGTGGCTGTAATTCAGGGGTTGGCAAACTCCAACCCTCAGAGCAAGTCTGGCTTGCTGCCTCTTTTTCTAAATACAGTTTTATTGGAACACAGTCACACGCATCAGTTTACTTATGATGTATGGCTTCTTTCATGCTACAGTCACAGAGTTGAGTTGTGGTAGCAGAAACAGTATGGTCCCAGAAGCCAAAAATATTTACCATATGGCCTTTTACAGAATGAGCTTTCGAATACTTCCACTGATTCTTCATTCCCTTTGCTATATAATACTACAGTGCCCTCCCTCCTCACTTCCCCGCTTCCTGACTCTGGACTCAGCCATATGACTTGCTTTGGGCCTGCTTGTTCTTGGGCCTCTGCCGTTGCAATGAGAAATGCCCATACCAGGCTGCTGGAGGCTGACAGACGTGGAGCGGAGTCTAGTCATCCAAGTCCTCCTAACCGAGGTCAGCCCTGATCAGCTGTCAGCTGGGCAAACCCCAGACAAGTGAGCGGGGTCAGCCAACAAGCAATAAGTGCTTACTGTTCATGCAAAATTATTGTGGCATATGAAATGGAAACACTTCTCTTGAGAATTATGTGTTAGTTAGGGACTCAGATTTTAGAGATCGGTAGCCTGGGTTTGGGTCCTAACTCTGCTAGTTTTTAGCTGCATGACCTTGTTACTTCTTAAATCATGTTGCCTCAAATCTTTCTTTTTTCAGTGTTTATAGTATCTATTACTGCTTTCTTGACAGCTGGTTTTCCTTCATTTTATATAAACAGGAAGGTTGTATTTCTCTGCCTTCTTGAAGATGGGCATGCCTATGTGACTTCTTGTAGCCAGCAGACTCTGGGTGACAGTAAGTGTGTCACTTCTGGGTGGAGTCATCTGGACCCACAGAGGACTTGGCATGAGTGAGAACTTAACTTTTGTTGGGTTAAGCCACTGGAATTTGGAGGGTGCTTGTTACCGTAGTTGAGCAAATATTTTTTGAAAATTTAAAAATTTTTTCTGAAATGAAATTTACTACAGATGGAAAAGTCATGGTGGAGACAATGGGGTCCCTGTGAGTTCATCAACAGCTATTTATCAGAGACCTACTGTGTGCCAAGGAGTAATGGGGAAAACAATGCAACTCCTGGGGTAAAACTGAGAAATCACCACTAAATAAGCTGCATGACCTATGGTGGAATTGACTTCATCCTTTTGAGCTTCAGTGTCTAAGATTGGGACAGACCTGTTTAACCTTTTCAGGATATTGTGAGGGATTCAATAGGGTAACATAATGATGAAGTTTCCAGAGTCTTGGATGAACTGTGGGGACTGTTATGTGCACAGCAGACAGGATGGAACGTTCTGGGGCCTGGGCCAGGCTGGGATGCCCAGTAGCCTGGTGGCTGTGGCATTTGGGATGTAGCTGGGGAGACCCTAGGTAACTTCCAGGATGGGCTAAGAAGGTATGCAAGAACTCTGAAGGTCATGAGGCCAGTGCAGGGGGAGCAAGGACAGTTGGGGGACACTGGTGGGCACATCGGGAACCACAAGAGGCAGAGTAGAGGCAAGTGCAGGGCTTTGGAGTCAAAGAGGTCTGGGTTGGTACCACGGATCTGCTCTTTACTTACTTGCTGTGTGACCGTGGCAACTTATTTAACCTCTCTGGGCCTTCATTTCCTCACCTGTGAAGTAGGGATAACAATAGTGTTAACCTTGTAGGGTTGTTGGGAAAAAAAAAAAAGAGAGAATAACTGTAAAGTACACATGACAAGTAATTAATTATTGAATGCCATTCTTACTTTTATTATTGGTGTTAATCTGCAAAGTTAGAAGGTGTGCAGGCCTGCCCAATTCAAGTGGTGTCCACCTAGTACATATCTACCCAGTACACATGGCTAGGGTTTCTTAAAAGGAATATACTGGGGGAGAGAGGTGGGGTAGGCAAGCAGCCTTTTACTTGGCTAATGTGATGGTGAGGCTGCATGGCCAGTATTTAGACCTTAGGGGAATAATATTTTGGAAATAGACTGAACCTGCCGAGTTATAATAAGTTCCTTGCCTGATGATGCTAAACAGAACTAAGCCCTGAGGGGGCCATGAACACCAAACAACCTAATTTGATCCTGCCTGAATATCCCTGTAAAGGATGTGTGAATGCCTACTCATGATCTCCTCTATCTCTTAACCCAGAGGAATTCAGTGTGAACTTGAAACTTCTTTTAGGGGAGGAAAAAAAAAAGAATAAAAACTGCTTAATTTATTTTCTTCTAGTTGCAGAAAGGAAGGAATCCTGCACAGATTAAATTATGTGGCAGTTTCCATTTCTAGTTGGGCAGTGTTAGCAATATGGAGATCCTGAAAAAGAACAATTAGATTTTATACACAATGTACGTGTTCCAAACGAATACCTCTGGTCCCTTTTAATTGTTAAGTGCCTCTGAGGTTTTAGCTTATTGGAAGGATCAGGAAGCAATATTCTAAGCGGGCCAAGTTCCAGAGAGGGAGGATGGGAGCAGGAAAGTTTTCTCTCTTGAATTTCCCTGGCAAGTACCATGTGGGATGCACATAGATAAAATGACCAACTTAGATGTAAGCAAGGACTAGCAGATGAACTGATGGGAGCCTGCTGGGAAGGCGGGACACACTGCCGAAGGCTCTGAGACGGTCCTCAGCTCAACAGCTACCAGTGCGCATTTGGGGGGCCCCTTTCAAGTTTACCATTATATTCTGGGCAGCAGAGTGATAGACTACTTGATTAAAGGTGTTGTAATTAAATTTGCTTGGAAAGAAGAGTTAGTGTGTCATGTCTTTAGGAGGAAAAAAAACCTGTTCCTAACAGAGAAAGGTAACTTGTGAATTAATTTTCCAATTCATTCTTGCTGTGGATATTGCCCATGCCTGAGAGCCAAGGTATAAATCTCAAATAACTGAAATAGCGAAAGAAAAACTTTTTGCGATTTTTTAAGCTTATATGATGGGATTGTATTCTCTTTGGAAGTCTTTGAATCTAGGAGTTTTCCTCTCCATTGCTAAGTTGATAATGCATTCAGAGTAGATATTAAAATACTTTCATGCTTAAAACACAAAAGCAGATGTGGCTCTGGTTGTGTATTGGTTTTATAAGCTGAACTCCTACCATCAACCTCAAAAGAACCTTGTTATCATCTAGGAATTCGGATAACTATTTTAAAGAATATTCTAAAAAAGTAACCAATATTATCAAATAAAAATGCCTCATAATTGGAGATATGACTTCTTAGGACAGATTTTACTTTTGCCCTTTTATTTTGCTTCTCTTCTCCTTTTTATGTCTTTTCAGTTATTTTGGGGTTTGTGATCTTTTTGAAATGTTTTTCTAACTTAGTTTAAATTTTAGATGAAATCATTTTGCTTCGGAGACCTCAAGAATGGTCTCGGGGTACAACTTTCTTTTGTTCTGGCTTCAGAAAAGTTGAGAAGATATTTCAGCACTGCTTTGAAGTCTCATTAATGCACTTAAATAGTTCTTAAACTCCAAGACAACAGCATCTAGATAAATACTAAATAGTGAACCACATACTTGTCCCTTTTAACTAAGTAAGAAGTGTGTGCACACATTGACACTGGAAAACTGTGACTTTGAATAGAAAACCAGTTGACTGCCAGGTTTCTTGTCTATCTGCAGCCGAGACATTAAAGTGTGTGTGTGTATGTGGGCACCCACACACACGTGCGTGTGTATTTGCATACTTTCAAGCAAAGTTTTGTTATATTAAGACAGAAATTCCTCGAATCTCTTTAACTGGCCCCAAGTCATGCCATTATGATTGTTACAGGCATTATCCTTGGTTTCCATGTTCTATATATAAGATCACAGAAAATGAATTCAAAGTAGAAAAAGCCAAAGCAATTTGCAGCTCTGGGCTTGATCAATTGGCTTTTGGAATTAGATCCAAGGGGAAGGGAAGTGGGGTTCATATTTTGAGTAGCCTGGAGACCCAACACTGAGTGAGTTCCAGGAAAGGCACTGGGGCAAAGGCCTGGGGACACCTCTGCTCTTACCAGTGCAGCTCAGGACGGCTTCCCAGTGGTTTCCCAGACCCCCGGGGGACCAGAGGCAGCCCAGAGGAAAACCATTGTGCATGTTTCATAAATATGAGCACCAGTTTAAAGTCTATGATTGATACTGTAATTAAGAGGCTCTTAGATGTAAAACTGTAAACCTAAAAAGTGAATGTGCCGGAGATATTTGGACTTCTGAATATATGCAGATATATGAAGTGGCAGGTTCCGAATGGCTGCTTTCCCTAATACGATAAATGCTTTAGTTTCAACATATATACTTAGTTGGTGCTCAGTTCTTCCTTTGGAAGCCGTAATGAAGCTTCTTTCGTGATCCCAAATTAACTGTTGGTCAAGGTTTTCTTCCCCAAGTGCTTGGCTTTTGGTGGGCTTAGGAAAGCTGCCCACCAGCCCAGGTCTCATCGCAGAAGAGGCCATTTATTATCAGAGGAAAGCAAGTTTCCAGTATTGTTGGAGCTGACCTCATCGTGGTTGGTCTGACTTTGTGGCTATGTCTTGTTCCGCCATCTCCTGAGCCTTCTCGAAAAAGTGCCTCACATGGTCGACCCCTTTTAAACCTTCAAATTAATTGGAATTACGTTGAGTTGCTCGTCTTCTAGCTTTTATTTATTTGTCCTTGTGATAATTTGAGTTTTCCCCAAGAATTTGTAGTTTTTTTCTTTTTTAAGAATTTTACCTTTGAGACTCCTTTGTTTGAGAATTGTTACAGTATTCACCGTTCTACCCAAAGTAGTCTTTAACCTTGAGGGCAGAGACAGTGCCTTTAATTTTTTCAGTGAGTGAGGTCACACTCCCATGTGTGGGGAATTTTTTTGTGTTGGGGGACAGGGGACAACAACTTTTGTTTCTTCTTCAGACACAGTAGGGGGCCAGCCCCCCACCAGCACTGTAACCTGGGGAAACTGAGGTTCCTGATGGCCCACTGAGGCTAAGGGCCGACACCCAGGATCTTTGTGCACCAGTGGCAGGCAGGGACATCAGCTGCACACCACGGAGCTGGAGACCACACTGGGAAGGGCAGGTGACATGTGCCTCCAGTCCTGGTGTCTCGACCTCTGTTTTAGATGTATCCCCCCTACACCTCCGGGACCCCAGGTCTCTTGCAAGGGGCACAGGCACCCAAGTAGGTCTGGGGTTGGATGACAGGCTGTGGAAAGAAAATGTGAAAATTAGTAAGTGGAGACCTTCCTGATGGTCCAGTGGTTAAGACTCCACGGTCCCAATTCAGGGGGCCCAGGTTCGATCCCTGGTCAGGGAGCTAGATCCCACATGCATGCCGCAACTAAGACATGGCGCAGCCAAATAAATATTTTGAAAAAGTAATAAATGGAAGAGCAGCCTGCAACTGTCATCTGCTTTCATCTGAGAGGAAACACAAACACAGGTGCTTGTCTCAGAGAATCATGGCAAAATACACCTTTCCCTACCATCCACAGAATTGATTCATAAAGTCTCTGGCTGTTTCCAGAAAACCAATGGAGTCTCCATGGAGACAGGAAAACAACCAATCGTTAATGTCCTCTGATTTGGGGGCCTGGGTGCCTGCTGGGGCTCAGCCAGGGAAACCCACAAAGTCATTGAAAGAGGTGGTCCCGACAGAGGTGGCCCATGGACGATCGTAAGAGGCGGCTGGTTGATGGGTGGGCAGAGAAGGGACCGGGGGTGACAACGGGCCGCAGCTGGATTTGCACAGCGGCCCCGCACCCCCTGCCTCTGCCTGCTGCTCTGTCTTCTGCCCCCTGGCTGCTAACCCTAACCACAACACTCCGCTAGAGTGGACCGAGCTTGGACCGAGCTTGACTCTGCCCAAACCCGGCTCTCCCTCCTCCACCTCGGTGCCCAGGGTGGTGCCTCCACGGAGGTGGGAGAGCCCATTAGAAACGAAGCTAAACACGTAGAGGCCCCCCAGCCTTGCCTGGCAGCCCAGGCCTGCTACGTTCCTCTGTGATCTCAGAGGACAGTAGCAGGTTCAGGGCTGGGGGACCTCACAGCCAGGAGTGAGTGTTTATGACTTTGGCTCATGTGATTTGGAAGTTGTGTAGTTCATATGCTCACAGGATTAGACAGTTAGAAATACTGTAGAGGTTTTTTAGCTAGTCCTCTGACTTCTGGCCCAGAGACCTAGAATGAGAATGGTCCGTGCCAGAATAGCGAAGTTTGGGGTCTGTGGCAGCGCTGAACTGTCTGAAGAAGTAAGGGAAGGCTTCAGAGAAGGTCGTATTTGAGCTGTGTCTTAAAGGCTGAGGAGGAATTCGTTACAAATAAAAGAGTTGGACACTCCAGGTGAGCACAGGGAACCAGTCACGCAGAGTCAGGCTCCGTGAAGTTCCTGTTTCCTTCCTCCCTTCTTCCTCTCTTCCTCCTCCTTCCCTCCCTCCCCGCCTCCCCCTCCTCTCCCCTCCCCCTCCCTCTCCCTCTCTCCTGTCCTATTTTCCTTCCTTCCTTTATTTGGGAAAAGAGTTTGGGACCCTGGGGCTGTTGGAATCTGAGTGACCTTGAAGTAGCTTTGGCTTTGGAGCGTGGGCAGGGGTCATGACTGGACTAACCATTCTCCGAAAGCTTGGATGATCTCAGAGGTGGCCTTGTGGAGGGTACAGCAATCTGGCCAGAGGGTGGGGGGCCAAGGAGGTGAAGATAGGGAGCCAGGATTTTGATAGCTAAAAGCCTCAGTTATTTTTTTTTTTTTTTTTTTTTTTTTTTTTTGTGGTATGCGGGCCTCCCCCCGCTGCGGCCTCTCCCGTTGCGGCCTCTCACTGTTGTGGCCTCTCCCGTTGCAGAGCACAGGCTCCGGACGCGCAGGCTCAGCGGCCATGACTAACGGGCCCAGCCGCTCCGCGGCATGTGGGATCCTCCCAGACTGGGGCGGGAACCCGGTTCCCCTGCATCGGCAGGCGGACGCGCAACCGCTGCGCCACCAGGGAAGCCCGCCTCAGTTATTTTTTAAGCTTTATTAAGATATGATTAACAAGTAAAAATTATATGTGTTTAAGGTGTGCAACATGTTTGATAGATGTATATGTTGTGAAATGATCATCACAGTAGAGTGAGTTTACATGTCCATCCCTTACATAGTTATTTTGTCTTTTTTGTGCGTGGTGAGAACACTTGAGATCTACTCTCTTAGCAAATTCGAGTATACATTATTATTAACTATAGTCACCATGCTGTGCATTAGGTTTCCAGCACTTACAGTGATTTTTTTACAAGCTCATTTTGGAAGGAGGTAATTCCACTGTGCCAACAGAATGTTTTAGAATTTGTTCCACTGTGTGTGGTTCAGGAGGCTGATAAGCCCTGCCGTGATCGGAGAATGCGGGGTACAGTAGCAAGGGCTACAGATGTGTTTTATCCTACAACTCTCAGAATTCTGGGCACTTGGACAGCTGGGTCCCAGCAGAGCTGGGGGACCATATGTGCACATGCTGTGCTGACAGGGGATGGGGTGGTAGAATGTGGCAGGAACAGGCTGGGAGAAGGCTGGTATCTGCCTGAGTCCTGCAGGGGCTCCCTCACCCTGAGAATGCTCCTTTCCCTTACACTGCTCTCTGCTGGGTGTTCCCAGGGTTTGTCACCCAGGGGCTTGCATGAACGGTGCTCTACTACTCTGGGCTGAGTTAACAGACTCTCACTGAAGGTTTGGGGTGATGGGGGGGATTACAGCCCAAAACAGAATAAGAAATAACTACAAAGAAAACAGTGAGCATTCCTGTCCTCAGCCTGCCAACCCTGGCACCTTTGCATAGTTTCTAAGGTCTGCTGGGGTCTTCCTCTTTGTTCTTCAGAACCTCCTCCCTTTCCCACCCCTGGGCTCCCTGTCCCCCCCCGAGTTAGCTCTTCCTTGGGTTCCCTTCTCCATGTCAGTGTAGGCCCTGCCATTGATGAAGACCCATCAGTGAGCTTTCCTAAACTGTTGTCTTAAAATAAGTGCCGCCTCTGCCCTCGAATGTGAGAAAGATGGTGCTGGTGGTGGTGGTGTGTGCATGTGTACATGTGTTTAATCCCACTGCTGGATACAGTTTACAAGTTAAAGCCAACTGGCCTTTACTGCAAAGCAAGCAGTCATTCTTTTACCAGAATCTTCATCTTAACTGTGGTTGGCTTCATCCCTTCTTTGTACCCTAATCCTGATTTCCTTGGGGATACACACATGATGAGCGCTGGAAATACCCGGGGTTGGAGGAGGGGAGTGTGTGTGTCTGTGTGTCTGGGGTAGACTGACGCGGAGACCCTAGAGACGAATGCTGCACTGAGCAGTGGTGCAAGAAATAAACCCTAAACCCGTCAGACCCCAGGCAAGTCTGGGAGGAGCAGGAGGAATGATGCCTGTCCTGATAACTTTCTTCCTCCTCCTCTAGGACTTTTGCTCTTTGTCCTTATGAGCTGGGGGTGGGGAGGGATTTCCGGTTCCCTGCAATCTCACCCTTCTTTTGGGCGAATGAATGAGTAGGAGATAGGAACAAAGAGTTGTAGCCATGTCTGAAATTGACTAAAATTCAGATGAAATATTTGTCATTCTTTCTTTATTCTCATAATAAGGTTTCCTATCAAGGTTTTCTTTTCTGCTTTATCTGTAAGACTTGGTGTTCCTTACTGAAAAGAAACCTTATGTCACAACTTCTAAAAGTCCATAACTTCTGGAAGAGTTCCTATGCTCGCTTTTCTTTCAGATTCTTCTTTCTCACTCTCTTGAAGACACACATTATATTTTCATAAATGAATAAAGAATATCATAAAAGTAGAGAAGGGGAAAGTGGCCTATAAATGATAAACTCTGCTCAAAACAGAAGAAAACAAATGCTTAAATAATGTGGTCAAGTAAAACAGGCTTTTAAAAAATTGTTAAAAAGAGAGTCCACTCTCAGAATTAAGAGGTAGAGATACCATTCTCTGTGTTGACAAAGAGTAAAGCATATCATGAATCCTTAATGGGGACAGAAAAACAAGGGTATGAAGTAGATGTTACTTCCACTTCATGCTGGGCCATGGCTTGCATGGCCCTCAACAGGCTTATCTCCATTTTGGCTACTTACCATGAATTTTTGGTCCAAGAGAACCCCTCTGAATGAGCCTTATGTCCATGGAACAATGCTTATTGAACACTTAACCCGAGGAAAACACTGCAGGAGACGAGGAGGACCAGGACATACTCAAGAAGGTTATTGTCTAGGAGGGACTAAAAGATAAACAGAACTCTTCAGTCCAAAGAAAAGGTATATGAGATTTAAGGGAAGCAGCATTCACAACATGATGGAGGTTTAGGGATGGATTCATGGACGAGAGCACTTGGAATTGAGCCTTGAGGGATGTGTGGACTTTCAGGAGGTGGGGGTGATGATGGGAGTGGCCCCAGCCCAGATGGAACCTGTGCAAAGGAAAGCCCAGGGAGGCACATAAAGGGAAAAGCAAACAGAGACTGAAAATTCTGTTTTCTATCAATAATATATTCTAGAGCAGATTTTAAAGTAGAGGAATAATGTGAGATAAGATTGGGAAGGTAGATTGTGTCTTTATTACGGAGGTTCTTGAATTCTGAGGAAGAGCTGGGAGAGTTTATTCAGTAGGTAATGGAGGCTCATGGAGGATGTTTAAGGGGTATTTTGCAGCCCTGAGTAACCTCAAACGACCCTGGCAGCCATCCTGGCTTATCCTTTTGGTCAGTCTTCTACTTTTAAGTGCAGCCATTCAGAGATGGCTTAGAGAGAATAACAAGAAGACCAGTTAAGAAAAGGAGACCAGGCTGGGGATCACAGTGGCCTAGAGCAGCTAGCACCAGGGTGGTGGAAATAGAAAGGAGGGGCTACTATGAAAGGTGTGCTGGGAAAAGGATCTCAAGGGAGAAGCCAAGTCCAAGTGGGCCCTTGGGCTTTGTGTCTGGGAGGATGGTGAGGCAGACACCGGGAAGCCTGGACGTGCTGTGGGGGGGGGGGAAGGCAATTAGCTGGGCTTGTACAGATGAAGTTTAAAGGCTGGAGGGACATTGAGAAGAGCTGTCATTGGGTTTCTAGGGAAGAGGTGAGGCTGTGTGCGTGAACTAGAGAGTGAACAGAGAAACAATGGCAGAGAGAAACAATGGTAGAGGTCATGGTCAGAGCCACTGTGGGAATGTCTTCCTGTAGAAAGCAGAAAGCAGGGCAGGGAAAATGAATTAATAATAGGAAGCATATGGTATTTGTTTTTCTCTTTCTGACTTACTTCACTCTGTAGGACAGACTCTAGGTCCATCCACCTCACTACAAGTAACTCAATTTCATTTCTTTTTATGGCTGAGTAATAGTCCATTCTATATATGTGCCACATCTTCCTTATCCATTCATCTGTCGATGGACACTTAGGTTGCTTCCATGTCCTGGCTATTGTAAATAGTGCTGCAATGAACATTGTGGTACATGACTCTTTTTGAATTACGGTTTTCTCAGGGTATATGCCCAGTAGTGGGATTGCTGGGTCGGATGGTAGCCCGGACATGGAAGCAACCTAAGTGTCCATTGACAGATGAATGGATAAAGAAGATGTGGCACATACATACAATGGAATATTACTCAGCCATAAAAAGAAACGAAATTGAGTTACTTGTAGTGAGGTGGATGGACCTAGAGTCTGTCCTACAGAGTGAAGTAAGTCAGAAAGAGAAAAACAAATACCATATGCTTCCTATTATTAATTCATTTTCCCTGCCCTGCTTTCTGCTTTCTACAGGAAGACATTCCCACAGTGGCTCTGACCATGACCTCTACCATTGTTTCTCTCTGCCATTGTTTCTCTGTTCACTCTCTAGTTCACGCACACAGCCTCACCTCTTCCCTAGAAACCCAATGACAGCTCTTCTCAATGTCCGTGGGAAGCTGCTGCATAGCACAGGGAGATCAGCTCAGTGCTTTGTGACCAGCTAGGAGGGTGGGAGGGAGGGAGACGCAAGAGAGGAGATATGGGGATGTATGGATATGTATAGCTGATTCACTTTGTTATAAAGCAGAAACTAACACACCACTGTAAAGCAATTATACTCCAATAAAAATGTTAAAAAAAAAATAGGAAGGACTAAAGGAGTGGGAAGTGAGCCAGCTGCAGGAAACAAGCTCTCAAAAGCTAGGGGAGGAGAAATTTCCCTGGGGATGGATGGGGGAGTGAGAGCAGGGTGCGGGTGGGGTGGGGGCAGCAATGTGTGAATTTCGTCAGATGCTGCTGAAAAGCTCAGGAGAATGATGTGGACGGTGGGTTTCTGGACTGGAGTTTGGGAGGCCTCGGGGGCCATTCTTGGAGAGCTGAGTTTGAGTTGAGTTTCAGCTGGATTGAAAGTGATGAGAAGAGTTGAAAGTTCCCATTGGAGAGGTATTTTTGATCTTTCCCTTTAAAAATGCTTTCCATTTTCACAGTATCATTAAAAAAATCTGGATGGCATATTGCAGTGACAAAAATGGGCAGGCAATATGTGAAATAAATGTGAATAAGTGCACTTTAGTAGATCCAGGAGACTGTTTAATGTACTGGAGAATTATTTTTCAGGCATTCCATGGTATCCAAATTGGGTTAATGTACCCCGGAAAAGTGAGTCAGTTACTCCTCGTTGGCTAGTAAGGTTATAGACCAACTGTTCCTGAAACCTTAGGACATATTAGCTGACTATATACTGTTGTTCATAATATCTGTTTCCTGGATCAGCATGGTTTAAATCCTGAATTTTCAGGCCAAATAGCTCTTTACAGCTGCAGAAATATACCATAACTTCTAAGTGATCATTAGTTTGATAAAAGATGTTGAGTGCCTTGTCTTGTGAAAGTGGTCTTTGATATAAGAGTAGCATCAGTGAGCAGACATAAATGTTCGGGGACTCACACCCCGGAAGACATCGTGTCTTGTAATTGTTGGTGTGGCAATCAGCAGCAATGACTTTTTCAGAGAGGCATGTACACACATGAGTGTACCTTTCTTTCCAGGCCATGGAAAAATCTAATTATGTTGTTCTTGAGGCTCTGGTCTAAAAAAAAAAAAAAAAAAAAAAAAGATAATTATTTAAAGAGGTCTTTTTTTCTTTTAATTTTGTCCTAATCGTCATGTAAGTTAGATCTTTGCGGTACTGTATAGTAATAATATTAAAACTATAATTTATAAAAGCAACCTTCATTCCCAATCCTTCTCTCCTCCTTTTCACTCCTCAACTTTAAAGCAGTTACAATTTTAACTCGAAAATGCAAAGAGTCAGTGGAAAGGTGTGAAGAAATAGGACTGAAATGGTCTCCACATTCCACTCATTGGACCTGGTGGGACTGCCAGCACAGGGTGAAGGATGGAGCTTTAGTCTGTAGTTCTTTATACCCTTTCCAAGTGAATCCTCTTACTCCCAAGAAGTCAGGGTTCCAGATTGCTTTAGCCCCTGGAGTGGATTATTTATCATGAACTATTGAACCCCCTCACAGCAGAGGTCCAACCAGTGAACATGTGGCCCTGTATTTGTGTTTTAAACGAAAAGGATGTTATCCTCCACAGAGTGAACCCAAGTAGGGGGATTTCAGGCTATAGAGAAACTCCTTTTTCGGGGGACAGGTTAGAAGGCTTTTCTTCTAATGAGAATATGCTGGCTCCATCTATGAATATGATCCTAGTACTACTCCCCAGCACTTCCTCACATTGGATTTCGGAAGGAGGAGAGAAGAAGGATGTGTGTTTCAGAAAGAAGTCTGCTTTATTAAATGGGGTAGAGTAGAACTAAAGCCACAAAAAGCGTTATAATTTTCTTTCTCCATCCTGACTTCAGCCTTTGGGAGGGGATATTATGCATGTTTGATTTGAGTCTTCCTTGAATTCTCATTTTGTTCTCAAGAGAGAACATCTTAATGAGGTATGTCCAGTGGTTTGCTAATAAATGTTAAACAACTGGCTCTCTCTAAAGAAAGTGCTTCTGCCAACTTCCATTGTGTAAATACTCCTCTAAGGCTGATTTCAGTCTATCTAAATACTCCTCTAAGGCTGATTTTAGTTTGTCTGTGAGATGTCACTGAATGAGGAGTTGGGGAAAGTGCACATTCAGCTCGTAAGAGCCAGCACACGCTGTCTAGTCTGTCACTGGGTATGTCTCTTCTACTGCCAGTCACAGTGGTGGAAGGGATGTTTGTGAATAGCCTGTTATACTCTCGAAAGCTAGAAATGTAGCTTTTCTTGATAAACATGATCTAAATTGCTGAGGGATATTGAAAGTAAAACACAAAACATAGGGATATCAGCGTAACTCACATATTTTCAGTATTATAACGACCATAACATACTAAAAAATGAAGCCTAGTTCTTTTTCACGCGATTTTACCGTCTGCTTTCTATTCACACCTAACTGTTCACATTGCCCAAGCATGTCTTCCATGCCTTTGCACTCAGTTTCCCTCTTGCCTAGAATGCCCTTCCCTGGCCCTTTTCCCAGCAACCTAGAAACCTAGGTCCATCCTTTCAGACCCAGCCTAGGTGTTACCTCCTCTCATTATTCTGACCCCAGCAGGCCAACTTGTCCTTCTTTCCTTGGTATTCCCACTACACCTTCATCTTACGGCATCACAGTAGTTAGTCTCTTTGTCTTTCCCCCTGTTTTGTGAACTTCTTGAGGCCAGAGATTGTGCCCTCAATGGCCCCACGCTAATTAAGGCCCAGCGTGATCTGGGCTTTGCCCACTTCTCTGGCCTCATCTCATGTCCAGGTCCTTCCATGCTCTTATCACTTTGGCCATTATGGACTTTGCTCATCTCCTCCTCCATGACATGCTCTCTTCCACTTTAGCACCGTCGTCCATAATGCCATCTCCACCTGGATCAGCTTCTCCCCTGCCTTTGCTCAGCTAACACCTGCTTATTCTCAGGTCTCATCTCTTTAAGGAAGCTTTTTTACTTCCCCAGACTAAATGAAGTCTCCCTGATGGATGTTCCCATAGCAGTCTGTTCTTTACATCACTGCACCCAACACATTTGTGGTTATTTAACATCAGTCTTTCCTGCTAGACATGCAGCTGTATGAGCATAAAGACCTGGGTCTTTTTCATCATTTTTCCAAGCCTAATACATCTTAGGAGCTCTGATATTTGCTGAATGTTAATCATTGGAGAAATATTTAGTTTGGTTACCTGAGAATAAGAAGCTAAGAAGTAATTTCAACATCCAAAGAAGATCCAGGAATAAGTAAAATCTAGGAAAGCAACTCTGTCAGTGGAGAGTTGGTGAATCATGTCTAACATTAAATTAATTTAATTACCTGGTGTGACTAATTTAATTACCTGGTGTGACTGCTTCATTTGCAATGATTATTCATTCACTGAGCTGGCTAAATTAGGCTTTTATCATTCACCTCCTCCTTTTACTACCGGTGGAGATCAGAGATGTAGATCTCTTGCATGTTCCTAAGAATGAAATAAACCGCCCTTCTAATACAGTGCAGGCCTTTGTGCATGGACGGTTTGTTCAGCCCCTCTCCCTGGCCCTGGGACGCTGTTCTGGGAAAAGGAGAGCAGGCACTTACCTCGCTCCTTATGTATTTCCTTTGTGAGTTGAAGATTAATGCATGGACCCCTCCCCCTCTGGTTCATTTCGTTTAAAGAGAAGATTCAAGGCACTGAATGTAAAATTGAGCGTAACATTTTGACCTTTCTTCCCCTGAGAGCTGGGCTGCTCTTAGATGCTATGAGGCCCTGGGCACTGCATATATGGGGAGTGGGGTGGCATTCTTTGAAGTTCTCCACTCCTTTTATACAGACCTGTGAAAGCACTTCTGACTTCACACAGGCAGAGATGGTCGTGCATCTTGAACCTGGCTCCTCCCAGCCAGCAGTAGTATGACAACTTGGTTTGGGTGGAGTGGAAAGGATCATGTTATACAAACTTGGAATTAGAGGAGAGCTTAACAGTTTCCTAGCCCAAGCTCCCACCCACAGGAGGAGTTCCTGCCTTCCTGGCTCCTGACTCCCACCAAGTGGAAGCTGGGCCAACCAGACTTTGCACTACTTAGATGCACTTAACAATAAGACTCTCCTGCCCGGGCCACCCTCAATAGCTTATTAAAATTTCCTTACATTCCCCTGGCTCTTCAGGGTAATACTCTTTTCTTTGCTGTTCTCTCTTTGAATCAGCCAGAAGCAACTTTTATTTAGCCCCATTTGACCTCTGGAAGGTGCTATTAGCACTTAGAGGGTAGAGGCCAGGGATGCTGTTAAATATCCTCCCATCTACAGGACAACCCCCTCATGACAAAGAATGATCCATCCCAAAGTGTCAGTAGTGCCGAGGTTGAGAAACCCTGCTCTCATGCTGGGTTATAGATACATCATAAACCATAGTTTAGCGTTTGTGTGAACGTGAATGGAGCAGGACAGAGTTCTCAGCATGTGGGGTCTCCAGTGCCTAGCACAGAGCTGGAGCACACAGTGGGCCCTCGGGGTGCTTATGCTAAGACACAACTGCCACCGTCTGGAATCCCACAGTCTCAGGTGTGACCCGACCTGTTTTTTTGATCCTACCATGTGAGCTGGGAATCTTTCAGAGCTGATGTATTCCCAGTGTTTTCATTGTTAATTACTTACAGTGCCTTTGGAAAAAGGAAATAAGTTATTTTCTTCCCTTCAAAAATAGGGGTAAACAAAATAAAATCGTGTTTTTTCTTTCGGTTCTAAAGACTATGACTTTCTGCAAGTCAGTAAAGTGGAATACTCTTGTTATAAAACCTGTGTTTCCATTGTGCAACATTTTCTTTCTTTGCAGTTCCAAGGAGACTCTCAGAGCTATTGCTTCTTGGGATGCAAACATGCTGCTTTTTGCGTTTTGACTCAGAGATCCTCTCTGAGACTGCTTGGGGCTCTGATGGGGCCTCTTCCTGTCCTCTCAGGGAGATAGAAAGTCAACCCATGTCTGTAGATAGTGCTTGGAGAATAAGGAAACAGGGTGATGAAAAGCTGTTATTTTAGATTGTTTGGAACCTGGGTAGATATTTAAATATGCTATGGAGGGATTGAAGAGGGCAGAGAATAGGAAAGTCTAGGAGGGGTTTAAGTTTAAGAATCACTCTGCATTTTAAGAAATAATAGATGTGGTGGTTTTATTTTACTCCTTTGGAAAACTTAGCTGTGGCCATGTGACAGTTGGCAACATTTCATCACTTCCTCGCCAAGCGGGTTAAAAATCAAATTAAACTTTCTGCTTGCTAAAATTATGTGTTCCCTGGATAGGAAACTCTAGATTTCCAAGAATATTACCTCTTATATTCTGCATTTCCTTCTGTGACAGTCAGGTGGGAACACTCTATCCTTCTGTTGGAGAGGTTAGTCCAGCTTCTGTCCTGCAGGCGAGGAAAGAGGGATGGTGAGGACACAGGGACGCACGGGAGGCAGTGAGCCCCGTACAGGCCATCTCATGCTTCGTGAGGATTGATTTAGAAAAACAGGAGGGTGACTAAGAACTATGTTGTCATTAGTATTTCTACTAGTGTGTTTTTTCTGGAAAAGGCAATTTAATGGGAGGTGAGGTACAAAGAAAGGCAGGAGTATGGATCTTGGTGTGATGATGAGGTCAGCTTTAGTATTATTTTTCAACAGTCTTATTGATACATAATTCACATACAATTCGTCTAATTAAAATGCAAATTCAGTAGTTTTTAGTCTGTTCACAGAGGTCTGAAACTATTATCACAATCGATTTTATTTTTTATTTTTTATTTATTTATTTTTTTTGTGGTACGTGGGCCTCTCACTGTTGTGGCCTCTCCCATTGCGGAGCACAGGCTCCGGTCGCGCAGGCTCAGCGGCCATGGCTCACGGGCCCAGCCGCTCCGCGGCACGTGGGATCGGGGCACGACCCCGCGTCCCCTGCATCGGCAGGCGGACTCCCAACCACTGCGCCACCAGGGAAGCCCTCACAATCGATTTTAGAACATTTTCATCAGCTTAAAAAGAAACCTGTATCTTTCAGCTGTCACCGCCCATCCTCCCAAGCCCCTGAGTGCCCAGCCCCTGGCAACCACTAATCTAGTCTACTTTCTGTCTCTATGAATTTGCTTATTCTGGACAGTTCATTTAAATGGATCATACGATATGTGGCCTTTGGTATCTGACTTCTTTCACTTTGCATAATGTTCTCAAGGTTCATCCATGTTGTAGCATGGATCAGCACTTCATTCCTTTTTATGGCTGAAAAATATTCTGTTGTATGGATATAACATATTCTGTTTATCCATTCATCAGCTGTATGCAGATCACTCAGCAAAATCCCCACGTGCCTGATGAGCACTCAGTGAATGAAGGGATGAGTCCATTCATTCAACATGCGTTTATGGATGACCTACTGTGTGCGAACAATAAAAGCTTTTACTCTCCTGGGGTTTAATGGTGCACCAGGAGAGACAGACAGGTGACAAGTGAACATGTAGTATGCTGGATGATGGCCAGTGCTGTGAAAACCTTGAAGCAGGGTGAGGACTGGACTTGGGAGGGTCACGATTTTACATATGAACATAGGTTCCTTTTCTCTACTCAATCCGAGCACTTCCCAGGTAGGTGGTGGCAGAGCTGGGAGAGAAACCAGGTCTCCTGTTACCTGAATGGTGTCTCTGACATGTGAGATTGGCCTGGATACTGATGGAGAGCAATCTGGTCCATATTACTCTGCTTTTCACATGATTTCTGTTGTCCTGGAGAAGGCACTGACTTTCTCCTTTCTTCTTCCCTGCACACTTTATATTCTCAACTCTAATATACATGAAAAGCTCACTGTCATTTTGCCATTTGGTGCTTTTGTGGGCACTGAATATTCCCTTTTTTATTAATGGGATTTAATTTTTATCAGTCAGCCCTGGAGGAAGCTTGCCTGTGGTGCCTCCTCTGAGGCTGTTGTTTGCAGGCGCCTAGGGCGCTACCTGGTGCCTCCTGCCTGTGCGGGCAGGAGCAGTAGCTGCTAATTGTGCGCCGTGCAGTGCATGCGAAGGCATCACAGAGCGTGCTCCGAGGAACACCTACTGAAATGCTTTAAAAATGCTCATTTCCCTTTATCCACTGCCCCTTGCAATGTTGACAGTCTGGGTTTGTTTTTTTTTTTTTTTTTTTTTTTTTGCCGTACGCGGGCCTCTCACTGTTGTGGCCTCTCCCGTTGCGGAGCACAGGCTCCGGACGCACAGGCTCAGGGGCCATGGCTTACAGGCCCAGCTGCTCCGCGGCATGTGGGATCCTCCCGGACCGGGGCACTAACCCGTGTCCCCCGCATTGGCAGGCGGACTCTCAACCACTGTGCCACCAGGGAAGCCCGACAGTCTGGTTTTTAAGAAGTGAAGTGGGGTGTCACAAAAATTACGAGGTAAGGGTTGCAAGCAGAGAATTTTCAAAAAAGTGTTTCTTTATTCTCTGACTACAGAAATGTGTGTCTGAGATACCTAGCAATGAGGGATTGAAGTCCACTTAGGAGAAAGCTTTGTCACCATAACGGTTCTTTTTCATGGAAATGTCTTTTCCTCAAAAATGTGGAGCTGAATCCACTGGGTGCCATGGCCATTAGGACTGGGGGGATGTGACATCTGACTTTTGGAACCACTGATAAGACCCCCTCGAGTCAGTAGAGGAAGATCAAAGGCTTTGCCCAGTGGGTCTGGGATGCAGTGGAGAGGCTTCCTGCCTCTGCCTTGGGGTACTCCCTGGGGTAAGTTATTCATACAGGTAAGCTGCTTACTGCCTCAGGGGGAAACACAGGCAGTGGAGCTCACAGAAAACCCTACATCTCAGGCTACACAGGCATTTTCTCCTTATTTAACTGGTTAGGGTCCTTGAATGGTGAAGTGAGACTGTGTTAACAGTCTGTGAGTAACTGAGAGCCATACTCTGAAGAAGGAATCTACCTCCAGCAAAAAGAAATAAAATCAACGTATTTATAATAATAGGTATTGCCACTATTATTGATCAAGCACTAAGGTTGGTAAAAATCTATTTACCAAAATTGTATATTGCAACAGTCTTTATTTGGGGCTTAGTTTTATTTAAATGAAAATAATTATGTAGGTTATACCTGTACATACATTGCTTTAAAAAAAATCCAAACAGTACAGATGAAAGCAGTGAGAAGTAATTCTCTCACCTCTGATTCCCAATTTTCCTTCCCAAAGACAAATAGAGTTCTGTGCATATTATTCAAAAGCTATTTGATACATTTTCAATATTGCAATAATTTGTGAATAATAGCCTGTAAATAGCATGTTGTCTGCCAGACTTCTATCCTAGCATTACTGCTCTCTAGCTCAGCACTTCACTCCTGGAAGCCTCTGTATTTACCTCCCTCATAAGGCTGTTAGTGTCAAATAAGGTAATTCTTATACATCTGATGCCTTAGTCATAGTCAGTGCTCAGTAAGTAGTGGTGTATATTAATGATTATTTATGATTTATCCAGTAAGTTATGGTTGCCAGATAAAACGTAGGACTCCCAGTTAAATTTTCACATAAACAATAAAGAATTTTCTAAGTATAAGTATATCCCAAATATTGTATGGGATATACTTATACTAAAAATAATTGTCATTTATCTGCACCTCTAATTTAACTGGGTATTTTGTATTTTTATTTGTTAAATTTGGCAATCCTACACTAAATGCCAAACTCTGAGCCATGGGGTATGGAGAGAACAGCATTCTAGAATGTTGAAATATTAGACCTGGAGGGGGACTCTGGTTTAATGCCCTTATTTTATAAGGTCCACCTTCAGCACTCTGAGTGCCAACCAATCTAGCCAGATTCTTAACTGAAAAAGCGGTGTGAAAGATTCTGTACCTGGCTCTACCCTCAGGACTAGTCTATTGCCAGCTACACTCATGCATTCTCTACTTTTCTCTGTCCCTCCCGATGCCACACCCTTCCTTGGAAAGTCTGGAACTGAGAAAGAATCTTCCTTCAATCATGGCTGTCCAGGATTACTACAGTGAGGGGAAGGAAGAGAAGGGTGAGGAAGACTATTGAGCAAGCTCTGGGGCAAACTGATGGGTCTCAAGATGAGTGAGGTGGAGATTGGGGGTGGAGGGTAGGAGGCAGAACATCTACCCAATGACACATGTCTGGACACAAAGGGAAATTTTTGGTTAGTCTCTCAGGGTTTATGGAACTCAGGACAGTCTTAGTTAACGTGTGGACCCTCCTGAGTGGTATCCTCCCCTTCTCTGTCTCAGATAGAATAAAACATGAAATGTTGATGAAAGTTGCATGTTGAGGGGGCTTCCTTGGTGGCACAGTGGTTAAGAATCCGCCTGCCAATGCGGGGGACATGGGTTCAAGCCCTGGTCCGGGAAGATCCCACATGCCGCGGAGCAGCTAAGCCCATGCGCCACAACTACTGAGCCTGTGCTCTAGAGCCCATGAGCCACAACTAGTGAGCCTGCATGCGACAACTACTGAAGCTCGTGTGCCTAGAGCCTGTGCTCCACAACAAGAGAAGCCACTGCAACGAGAGGCCCGCGCACTGCAACGAAGAGTAGCCCCTGCTACTCTTGTATGTTGTCTATCTGTAGTTGCTCGCCGCAACTACAGAAAGCCTGCGCGCAGCAACGAAGACCCAATGCAGCCAAAAATAAACAAATTAATTTAAAAAAAAGAAAGTTGCATGTTGAGAGGAGGAGGAAAGAGTATTTGACATT
Source organism: Physeter macrocephalus (assembly GCF_002837175.3). Taxonomy (NCBI): domain Eukaryota; kingdom Metazoa; phylum Chordata; class Mammalia; order Artiodactyla; family Physeteridae; genus Physeter; species Physeter macrocephalus. The sequence goes on from NC_041233.1 coordinate 73,570,276, forward strand.
TGGCAGCTGATAACTCAGCTAAGCCCTCTCTTAAAAGCATGTTATGATTATAATTTTCATGAATAACATGGACACTAGGTAAACCTCTTGAAATGGAAAAAAATGTAAGTAAACCTTTCTTTTCCTAAGAATATGTTATCCTATTATTTAGGTTTCAGAATATTTTGGGGGTCTGATTTTAATGAGAAGACCATTCTCTTTCCTGTGCTGTCTGGCTCTCTCTAGGTCTCTGTCTCCTGTCTCTGTGCAGGCTCCTCCTTCCTTCTCTTGCATTCGACCCCGGGTCATTTCAGAGCACCTCTGGGATTGCCATAAGCTTCAGTTTTCGTAAAGCCCAAGAAAAATTTATGTCACTGCGTTCAGTGTATGATGTCACCAGGTGACAGCCTAGGGGGACAGACAGTAAGGGGAAAATGGTTTGGAGACTGTTACTTTCCCCATTCTCTCCCGTAGAGAGGATGCCGATGATCACCCATGGAAGCCATCAGAATGAGTGTATCTAGGGCGAGAGGGGAAGTGTTTTCTAAGCAAGTGGCTGCCCCAGTTTTCTGTGGAGTGCATTGATGAAGGGGAGTAAGAGGAGAGGTCTGATTTAGGGCATGAAACAAAAATGGAACAATAAAAGACATTTCATGACACTAATAAGTCTGGGGATGGTCAGTGAAATTATTTTGATTTTGTAAATTATTTTGAGAGCTTGCTTATTTTTTGAAATATTTAAAGTTTTTCTTCCTGCTTCCTTCCAATTATAATTATCAATTATTGGGGAAATTGTTTCTGTGTAGTAATTAACAAAATACTAAGGTTTAGTCTCAAACAATTCTGAATTTTTAGGTGTGTGTTTATGTCACACTTTTCATCAGATTTTTTTTTAAGATGAAAAGTAAAGAATCCGTTTTAGGAAAGGTAGATGCAAAGAAATAATGTGCAAAGTGAAATGTAAACTATCTTTATGAATTCTGAAAGAAAAATCTGACCAATCAGCATGGGGTTGATAGGTTATAAAACTTCCAAAGGCCTTTAGGTGAGGAAGACATAAGAATCATAGGCTTGAAATATTACCCTCAGTAAGTTTGGAGTTTAATGAAGTAAAACATGGTCTTCACTTAATGGTGCCAGTTAATTAATCTTTGGCATACTCGATGAATTTAACTATTGCAAAGTCATGATTTTCTTCTCTAAAAATCAGGACAAAGGTTGACCATCTTGCTCCCTAATTTATCCTTGATTAAAAAGTAAAATCAAGTGGAAAACTTTTTTTTTTTAGTCATTAATGAAGCAGAGGAAGCACTTGCATATTGATAATACACTTATCTGTTGAAGAGTTGGTTTGAGTGATAACTGCTGGTTATGTGACTGCCAGTATATCATTTAAAGACTTAACAAGAGTTATTAATAAGAGTTATTAGCTACTTTATGTGATAAGACATGAGCAGTCAATTCCTTATAAATGGAGGCTACAGAGACTATGGGTTTTGCATATCCTTGTTTCATTACAGGAACTCAGATATAGATGCATTTTTGTCCAAATGTTTTTACTCTGAAACTTGTAAAAATTTATAATTTGTATCCCAAGATAATTTAGGTCTAGTATACATAATTTTCCTTGGCTTGTTAGAAATGTTTGCTTTTTAAAATTAATCTTCAAATATACAAAATGAAGAAGCTGACCTAAGTTAAAGGGAAGAAAACCAATTAGCAAAAGATGATGAAAAGCTTAAAAATGTTTGTATGTTGTCTATCTGGATCCTTTGGATTTTGTATCATAGTTATTTTAAAGTTCGTGCCTGACAGTTTCAACTGCTGGCCCATCTGTCTGCATCTGTTGACTATTTTTTAAAAAAAATTATTTTATTTATTTATTTTTGGCTGCATTGGGTCTTCGTTGCTGTGCGTGGGCTTTCTCTAGTTGTGGAGAGCGGGAGCTACTCTTCTTTGCGGTGCACGGGCTTCTCATTGCGGAGCATGGCCTCTAGGCACGCGGGCTTCAGTAGTCGTAGCACACAGGCTCAGTAGCTGTGGCTCCCGGCCTCTAGAGTGCAGGCTCGGTAGTTGTGGCGCATGGGCTTAGTTACTCTGTGGCATGTGGGATCTTCCCGGACCAGGGCTCGAACCCATGTCCCCTGCATTGGCAGGTGGATTCTTAACCACTGCGCCACCAGGGAAGTCCTGTTGACTATTTTTTGATGTGATTTTGTGCATTGTAATTTTTTGATGTATGTTAGATATTTTGTATAAAATAACTGTAGAGACTGAAGTAAGCAAAATTTACCTCCAGGAAAGGACATGTACTTTGTTGTTGCAGGCTGCTAGGATGGGATGGTGGAATCAGGTATTGAGCCAGGTCTAGACTTTTTTGCAGCTTTGATTCAATTCGTCACTTGCTTCGATATTTTGAGAGGAGAATTGGGGCGTTCTTCTCTGTGGGGCTAGGGATCTAAGCACTGCTAAGATCTAGAGATCTCATTGTTTATTATAGCTGAACTGATTGCTTTCCTAGTGGTGGGAGCACTCTGTTTTCAGTCCCCTCCTTTTGGATTTCTAGATAGTTCACTTTGTTTTCCAATCCTACCCTATGCGTTTTGTACATTGGGAGATTTCTGTCTGCTTTCCAGAATGCTTAGGGAGGTTTCTCTCAGCTCTTCTTTCCTGTCCTTGCTCTTTCCAGCTGAGGGCCCTTCATGTCTTCCTCGAAGGAATTGCTTCCTTGCTACCTTTCAGTGGTTGGCTGTCTTGCTGGAGGAGGCTCTGTGTGCCTTGGGGGAAATATCTCTCACTTCTGTTCTGCCCCCAGCTTTAGTGCACATCCCTGAGCACTGAGTGAGGACCTGTGGAAAAGAATGGGCAGGTAGAGGAAGACCTGTTCTGGGGTCAGGACTCCTGGCATTCAAATCTGTCATTCCAGTTCACACGTGCCCATTAGAAGTTCATTCAAGGTTTGGCTGGTTCCTCTTTACTCCCACCCTTGGAGGATTCATCCTCTTCTTGTTGCTCAGCCAATGAGGAGAGCAGCCATGGGTTTCTTTTCTCCTCTGAATGGCTGGTCATTAACTGGAGTTAAAGTTTAGTTCAGTATGCATTTATAGCTTGTCCATCTCATTTGGTTGTTAGACAGAGGGTAATGGCCTCTTAAAACTTTCTACATAGTACCTAGAAGTTGAACCCCTCCACATTATCTTTAAATACATCAAAAAAATTTCTGTCTTGACTTCTTAGAGCGCTCTTTCATCCATGTTGAATGCTTCCTTCTCTCTGCCTATTAAAATACTAACGGATTTTTTTAGAACCAGATCAAGTCCATCTCCTCTGTGAAGCCTTCCCTAATCACCTAAGGCACAGTGTCACTCTTACCTCTGAACTTTTTTAGTATTTAATGTCTCTGCAACTCCCTTGGCATTGGAAACGTGTATTGATAGCTGTGCATTTTTAGTTATTTTGCCAGAATATGTCCCATCCAGCAAGTACCCATTTTGAAAAGTTGGGCATATTCACATTAGCAGAATTGGTTGACTTGTATATTCATTGACTCGGCTCCCAAATGCAGAGATGCTAACAACTGCTTAGAAGAAGGCAAGAAGAGCAGCAGGAGTCCAGGAGGCCTAAAAAAGTTAAGTTTTCCTTTGAAAAAGGAAAACAAAAACTACCTATTTTATCATCAGTTGTGCATGGGACCATAGTAAAAAGCAGAAAGAAATTGTTAATCAGTCTGAAATCATCTGGAGATCATAGGAAGCAATAAAGCAAGCAACATGGTTCTGTGGAAAACAAGCCCAACCAGGTCTATTTCATTTCCTTTGGAAATAGTGGACAGTCACAGAGACAAGGAGAAGAGATGGTATAATCTACTTGGAGTTAATAATATTGTTTCCCTTTAATTCTTTTGTGAACCTAATCAAGAGGTTTGGCAGAGACTGAGAATGAAAAGTCTTCATACCCTCAAAAAAAGATGGATGGTTTTATAGCCATGGTAACCAGTAAACACCAGAACTGGCTTTAGATCAATCAATGACAACTTGTTTCAGTGAGCATATCTCCGAAAGCCAGCCAATCAGGGACAGTATTGTGCAATGAAAGTCAGTCAGTTGGCAGTGGACTCACTCCAGTGAGCACCCTTCTTATACTGGTGTCAATCCACTCCAGCATCTGCATCCAGCACAGAAAACATTTCAAGGCTGACATCTTCCCACTCCTGCCTCTTCCCCCAAACCCTGTAGAAGATCAGCAGTTACCTTTGCTCAATGAAGTCTCATGTGACCTCCCCCTTACTTAAGTGGTACTAAATTCAGCATTTTAGATTCCGATTTTAAATGATGAGTCTCATTCTTTCACATCTTTTGACAGGTTCCACCAAAATAATTTTGAAGGTTCTCACTTGCAGCATTCCATGAGTTCCTTGGGCCTATGACACGTTTATTGGGCAACCTGTGTACAAATTTTATTTGTCCTTTGCATTTGTTTCCCAGTAAGCCTGTCTCTACAATGATCTGGTCTCTAACAGGTTTTAGTGGTTCTTGTTGCTAAATTTATTTTATCATCCCAGGATTTGTAACCAACCCATCTCTGACTTACTTCAGTAACTTTGGTTGCTGAGTTTATCTTGCTACTCTGTGGTTTGTATCTTAGAATTTATTTAAGAAAATTAGACTTTTTGGTTTGTAGGCACATAATTTGTTATACAGAGTCAGACTTCAGTATATGTATAAAATCATTAGAGGTTTTGGTTTGTAGTTGCACTATTTGGTAAATATTTTTGCCATTAACCCGCTTATTCTCCCACTGATTGCTTTGCTTTTGCAGTTGTTTGACTGTTTGTACAGTAATGTCTAATGTGTTTTTGTTACTTCTTGGATTGTCTTGTGCCTGTTGAATGAAGAAGTGCTCCACAGAGAATGGGTGTAGGTGCAGGCTTGACAAGTTTCCTCTTGTGCATTGGTGATTGGTTATACTTTGCCTTGGGTCTTCATCTGTTCATCCGTCAGCGGGCCCTTAAGTTGTTTCTATATCTTGGTTATTGTAAATAATGCTGTGTTGAACATAGGAGTGCATATATCTTTTTGAATTAGTATTTTCTGTTCTTCATATAAATACCCAGAAGTGGAAATAGCCTGATCATATTGTAGTTCTGTTCTTAATTTTTTGAGGAATCTCCATATTGTTTTCCATTGTGGCTGCGCTAATTTACATTCACACCAACAGTGTATAAGGGTTCCCTTTTCTTTACGTCCTCTCCAACACTTGATATTTCCTGCTTTTCAATGATAGCTATTCTAATGGGCATAAGGTGATATCTTATTTGGTTTTAGTTTGCATTTTCCTAATAATTAATGATGTTGAGCATCTTTTCATGTGCCTACCAGTCTCTGTATGTCTTCCTTGGAAAAAGGTCTATTCAGCTCCTCTGCCCATTTTTAAATCTGTATTTTGTTGTTGTTGTTGTTGTTGAGTTCTGTGAGTTCTTTATATATTTTGGATATTAGCTGAGTACTTTTATATTTAAGTAAAATGTTGTGTTGTACCAGAACACAAACTAAATTGTAAAAGGCAAACTTGAAGGCATACAGTAAATTGTAGAAGGCTAGAGAGGATATAAACTTTATTTTCCTTTGTTTACTAAAGCCATTTAAGTAGTAGGAATGTCTAATAATTCTGAGTCCTATCCCATGTCCCTACAGTAATTTTGGGATCATAATCAGAATACTCATTTCTCCTTGGTGATACAACCATTACAAATTTAATAAGAGATCTACTTTGTATATAAAACAACAGATATAATGTACCAAGAAAGGCTTATTTTGAGAAATCTTTAAAAATTCTCCTATACATGATTATTGTAGGTGATTTAGACAACAGAATACACGTTATGTATGATTTGAGAAACAGCTGAAGAATAAACTATGGCCTCAGAATTCCTACAGGCAAAAGATTCCATGACATAGGCAGAAAACTGAACAAAATCCAGAGCCCTGATTGATTTTTCTCATATTATCATAAATCTTTCTTTTTGTATGTACATGGAATGTTAAGCTACACTTGAGGGGTAAAAGCTCAACATGCAGAAAAATCCTCATTTTCCATTATGGCCTATTCCTTGACATATTAGCCAAGGCTTATCTTTCTTGCCTCAGAGCAGTTGCAACCTTGGGTAAATTAATCAAACCATCTTCAGATCTTGGGCTAAGATCATCTTCAAATCTGATGGTACAATCCCTATCACTAACTGAAAACATTAATTTTCTGCTAGGCAACTATTTATAAAATATTGTTACTTTCTCCTTTTCCTTTTGCCAGACAGCAACTCAGTTAACCTTAACCAATGAAGGAAAGTTGCATGTTTATGTTTCTGTAGTTTGAGAAGTGTTCATACCCCAAATTGATCTTTTGGACATTCCAGTGACAAATTTGACTTAATATTATTTATGAATGATTCTTATCTTAAAATGAAAAGAGGAGGGAGTGGAGTCAAGATGGCGTACTAGGAGGACGCAGAATTCGCGTCTCCTCACAACTAGGGCACTACCAGGCACTGGTGGGGGACCACGGACACCTAAGGAGACGGGGGGAGCTCTCAGCGGCTGGCTTGCGGGATCTTGGTTTCCAGGCTGGAGATCGGGCCCAGGCTCCTGTGGTGGGAACTCCGAGTCCAAACCACTGGACTAACAGAGAACCTCAGACCCTAGGGAATATTAATCAGAGTGAGGCCTTCCAGAGGTCCTCATCTCAGCACCAAGACCCAGTTCTATCCAGCTGCCTGCAAACTCCAGTGCTGGACGTCTCAGGCCAAACAACCAGTAAGACAGGAATACAGCACCAGCCATCAAAAAAAAAAAAAAAAAAAAAATAGAAAAAGAAAAAGAAACGACAAAAAAATATGTTACAGACGAAGGAACAAGGTAAAAACCTACAAGACCAAATAAATGAAGATGAAATAGGCAACCTACCTGAAAAAGAATTCAGAATAATGATAGTAAAGATGATCCAATATCTCGGAAACAGAGCGGAGAGAATACAAGAAACATTCAACAAGGATCTAGAAGAATTAAAGAGCAAACAAACAGTGATGAACAACACAATTACTGAAATTAAAAATACTCTAGAAGGAATCAATAGCAGAATAACTGA
>NC_041233.1:73577530-73578554 GCF_002837175.3 Physeter macrocephalus
GAATAAAGAAAAAAGAATGAAAAGAATTGAGGACAATCTCAGAGACCTCTGGGACAACATTAAACACACCAACATTTGAATTATAGGGGTCCCAGGAGAGGAAGAGAAAAATAAAGGGTCTGACAAAATATTTAAGAGATTATAGTCAAAAACTTCCCTAACATGGGAAAGGAAATAGTCAGTCAAGTCCGGGAAGCACAGAGAGTACCATACAGGATAAACCCAAAGAGAAGCCGAGACACATATCAATCAAACTATCAAAAATTAAATACAGGGCTTCCCTGGTGGCGCAGTGGTTGAGAGTCCGCCTGCCGATGCAGGGGACACAGGTTTGTGCCCCGGTCCAGGAAGATCCCACATGCTGCGGAGCGGCTGGGCCTGTGAGCCATGGCCGCTGAGCCTGCGTGTCCGGAGCCATTGGTCCGCAACGAGAGAGGCCACAACAGTGAGAGGCCTGCGTTCTGCAAAAAAAAAAAAAAAAAAAAAAAAAAAAAAAAATTAAATACAAAGAAAAAATATTAAAAGTCGCAAGGGAAAAGCAACAAATAACATACAAGGGAATCCCCATAAGGTTAACAGCTGATTTTTCAGCAGAAACTCTGCAAGCCAAAAGGGAGTGGCAGGACATAAAGTGAGGATCTCATTCAGATTTGATGGAGAAATTAAAACCTTTACAGATAAGCAAAAGTTGAGAGAATTTAGTACCACCAAACCAGCTTTACAACAAATGCTAAAGGAACTCCTCTAGGCAGGAAACACAAGAGAAGGAAAAGACCTACAAAAACAAACCCGAAACAACTAAGAAAATGGTAATAGGAACATACATATCGATAATTACCTTAAATGTAAATGGATTAAATGCTCCAACCAAAAGACATAGACAGGCTGAATGGATACAAAAACAAGACCCGTCCATATGCTGTCTACAAGAGACCCACTTCAGACCTAGGGACACATACAGACTGAAAATGAGGGGATGGAAAAAGATATTCCATGCAAATGGAAATCAAAAGAAAGCTGGAGT
>NC_041233.1:73579080-73592560 GCF_002837175.3 Physeter macrocephalus
ACAAAAAAAGAAAACTACAGGCCAATATCTCTGATGAGCATAGATGCAAAAATCCTCAACAAAATACTAGCAAACAGAATCCAACAGCACATTAAAAGGATCATACACCATGATCAAGTGGGGTTTATCCCAGGAATTCAAGGATTCTTTGATATATACAAATCAATCAATGTGATACATCATATTAACAAAATGAAGGCCAAAAAACCATATGATAATCTCAATAGATGCAGAAAAAGCTTCTGGCAAAATTCAATGCCCATTTATGATAACTCTCCAGAAGGTAGGCATAGAGGGAACCTACCTCAACATAATAAAGGCCATATATGAGAAACCCACAGCCAACATCGTTCTCAATGGTGCAAAACTGAAACCATTTCCTCTAAGATCAGAAACAAGACAAGGTTGCCTACTCTCACCACTATTACTCAACACAGTTTTGGAAGTTTTAGCCATGGCAATCAGAGAAGAAAAAGAAAAGGAATCCAAATTGGAAAAGAAGAAATAAAACTGTTTGCAGATGACATGATACTATACAGAGAATCCTAAAGATGCTACCAGAAAACTGCTAGAGCTAATCAATGAATTTGGTAGAGTAGCAGGATACAAAATTAAGAAATAAAACTGTCACTGTTTGCAGATGACATGATACTATACAGAGAATCCTAAAGATGCTACCAGAAAACTGCTAGAGCTAATCAATGAATTTGGTAGAGTAGCAGGATACAAAATTAATGCACAAAAATCTCTTGCATTCCTATACAATACTGGTGAAAAATCTGGAAAAGAAATTAAGGAAAGACTCCCATTTACCGCTGCAACAAAAAGAATAAAAAACCTAGGAATAAGGCTTCCCTGATGGCGCACTAGTTGCGAGTCTGCCTGCCGATGCAGGGGACGCGGGTTCGTGCCCCGTTCTGGGAGGATCCCATATGCCGTGGGGCACATAGGCCCGTGAGCCATGGCTGCTGGGCCTGTGCGTCCGGAGCCTGTGCTCCACAACAGGAGAGGCCACAACGGTGAGAGGCCCGCGTACCAGAAAAACAACATTAAAAACAACAACAAAAACCTAGGAATAAACCCACCTAAGGAGACAAAAGACCTGTATGCAGAAGGCTATAGGACACTGATGAAACAAATTAAAGATGATACAAACAGATGGAGAGATATACCATGTTTTGGACTAGAAGAATCAACATTGTGAAAATGACTGTACTACCCAAAGCAATCTACAGATTCAGTGCAATCTCTATCAAACTACTAAAGGCATTTTTCACAGAACTAGAACAAAAAATTTCACAATTGGTATGGAAACACAAAAGACCCTGAATAGCCAAAGCAATCTTGAGAAAGAAAAATGGAACTGAGGAATCAGGCTCCCGGACTTCAGACTATACTACAAAGCTACAGTAATCAAGACAGTATGGTACTGGCATAAAAACAGAAATATAATTAAATGGAACAGGATAGAAAGCCCAGGCAAAAATCCACACACATATGGTCACCCTATCTTTGATAAAGGAGACAAGAGTATACAATGGAGAAAAGACAGTGTCTTCAATAAGTGGTGCTGGGAAAACTGGACAGTGACATGTAAAAGAATGAAATTAGAACACTCCGTAACACCATACACAAAAATAAACTCAAAATGTATTAAAGACCTAAATGTAAGGCCAGACAGTGTAAAACTCTTAGAGGAAAACATAGGCAGAACACTCTATGACATAAATCACAGCAAGATCCTTTGTGACCCACCTCCTAGCGAAATGGAAATAAAAGCAAAAGTAAACAAATGGGACCTAATGAAACTTAAAAGCTTTTGCACAGCAAAGGAAAACATAAACAAGACAAAAAGATGACCCTCAGAATGGGAGAAAATATTTGCAAACAAAGCAACTGACAGAGGATTAATATCCAAAATATATAAGCAGCTCATGCAGGTCAATATCAAAAAAAAATGAAACAACCCAATCCAAAAATGGGCAGAAGACCTAACTAGACATTTCTCCAAAGAAGATATACAGTTTACTACCAAACACATGAAAAGATGCTCAACATCACTAATCATTAGAGAAATGCAAATCAAAACTGCAATGAGGAATCACCTCACACTGGTCAGAATGGCCATCATCAAAAAATCTACAAACAGTCAATTCTGGAGAGGGTGTGGAGAAAAGAGAACCCTCTTGCAGTGTTGGTGGGAGTGTAAATTGATTCAGCCATTATGGAGAACATTATGGAGGTTCCTTCAAAAACTAAAAATAAAACTACCATATGACCCAGCAATCCCACTACTGGGCATATACCCTGAGAAAACCATAATTAAAAAAGAGTCATGTACCACAGTGTTCATTGCAGCACTATTTACAATAGCCAGGACATGGAAGCAACCTAAGTGTCCATCAACAGATGAATGGATAAAGAAGATGTGGCACATATATACAATGGAATATTACTCAGCCATAAAAAGAAACGAAATTATTTGTAGTGAGGTGGATGGACCTAGAGTCTGTCCTACAGAGTGAAGTAAGTCAGAAAGAGAAAACCAAATACCATATGCTAACACATATATATGAAATCTAGAAGAAAAAAATGGTTTTGATGTACCTAGTGGCAGGACAGGAATAAAGACACAGACATAGAGCATGGACTTGAGGACACGGGGAGGGGGAAGTGTAAGCTGGGATGAAGTGAGAGAGTAACATTGACATATATACATTACCAAATGTAAAATAGGTAGCTAGTGGGAAGCAGCTGCATAGCAAAGGGAGATCAACTCGGTGCTTTGCAACCACCTAGAGGGGTGGGATAAGGAGGGTGGGAGGGAGACGCAAGAGGGAGGGGATATGGGGATATACGTATGCATGTAGCTGATTCACTTGGTTATAAAGCAGAAACTAACAGACCATTGTAAAGCAATTATACTCCAATAAAGATGTTTAAAAAAATGAAAAGAGGGTAATACAAGATTGGATATGCACTAACTATTCCAGACTAGTTGGAATATTGTCTAGAAATTCAGTCCCTTACCAGAAGCTAAATTGGCTCAAATGGCTGAAGTTGTGGTCCCCTCTAGAGCCTGTTAAGTGACTAAAAAGGAAAGTAAAAATATATACCAACAAACTGGTGTGCTATTGGAGTAGTTAGTGGTTTTGCAATGTTATTGAAACGAAAAACAGGTTGCTGTCAGAAAGGTAGAGGTGCATAGAAAAAGAGATGGTATAAGAGCTGGAGGAACTGTATTAGCAGATCATCCTGGCAAATAGGCAAATGTACATATACAAAGTCTTCTTATAGAAGAGAAAGATAATCCATGGAGAAATTAAAGATTCCATCAAAGAAGTACAAAATTTGCCCTCTATTTTGAAAAGACACAATGGGAACAATTAGGTTGTAAGATTTATAAGGAATATAGTATTTGGCAAAGCTAAAATGGCTTTTGGTAGTAGCAGATAAGCTTAAATGGCTATATGTGGCCAAACCCTTCATGAAACAACAAATTATGATATAGATCAGTTGGCTACATCATTAAACAGACACTGATGGGGAACTTTTTCTAGGGTAGCAGATGATGTGGTCAATTTGTGCTTTATCTGTTCCTAACTTATTTCTAGAAAATTGTAAAAGTGAAACATGGACTGAAACTATGTCCTAGAGACTCTTTGACCATCCTCAAACTGATTTTACACAGTTGTCTACTTTCGTGGCTTATGAATATGTACTGATAATAGTATATTTATTTTCTGGGTGGGTAAAAGTATTTCGTTATTGAAAAGTCACCACATTCATAGTGGTTAAAAAAAGTTAGATTATATATGTATACTTGAAGCATCCCAGTTTATCTATCCAGTGATAGGAGGTCACGTTTTTACTAGAATTTTTTTTTTGATGAATTATGCAAAGCTTTGCCCTTTATTCAAATCTTTACTGTCCCCATCACCCTCAACCCTCTAAAATATGAAAATAACAAATGGCATATTAAAAGCATAACTTGGCTAAATTACCAAGCATTTGTGTATTGCCATGACCTAAACCTCTACCATGTACTCTTCCCTCTCAGGCACTGACAGACTTAAGTAGCTAGGAATATCCGTGGTTGATTCCAAGCTGATCAAGCCAAATATTGTAAAGGACTGACCCAGTATTGTCAGTCCTGTTGTCAATAGCTGGAAGCTGACCCTTCATACCAGTCACTTGAGCAGCCCCTGCGTGACCTAATCCTGGATAGTTTGGTATCCTAGAAAATATACATCAGAAAAAAACTCCCCTTAACTCTTACCAGAAAAGACCTTATCAGAATGAAAACTTGCAACCATTAGGGACCCTAAACTGAGGAACTCCAGAGAACATTTAAAAGCAGATGATCACAGAAGTCATCTGGTTACTTAAGAGAACAATCAGATGACCTCACAAAGTAGACAGCTTCCAACCAAGACTATCAGAACAAGATTCTCCTAGCTGCCTGGAACCACTGATGACCACCCTCTCCTTGAATAATTGTGTTCTTTATCCTTTGGCCATATTTTAATTTTCTTTAAGACTATGTGCTTCTCTCTTATAAAGTTTCCATTTCTATTAAAATAACTTGCCTTACAATGTTATAATAAGGACAATTATTACCCTAATTCTGTAATTCAGCTATTTGATATTACTTAGTTCACAAAACCAATTTGAAGAATAGTATAAAGCAGTGGTTTGCAAACTGTGGTCCCTGGGCCACTGGGGTCCTGAAATCCTTTCAGAGGATTGAGGTCAATACTGTTTTCGTAATAGTACCAGGATATTATTTACCTTTTAAATTTTGTTGACATTTTCCCTGATGTGTAAAAGTAATGGCGGTTAAAACTGCTCTTGCCTTAGCTTGAACCAAGGCAGTGGCACCAAACTGTAGTAGTAGTCATACCCTTATTGTCATGCATGTACAGCTTAAGAAAATGCCAATTCTTTTGAGAATTTCCTTAAGGTGGAGTAAAAATTGTAAATTTTATCGGATCTCGGCCTTGAGAACACATCTTTTTGATATTCAGAGTGATGAAATGGGAGGAGCACACTTCAGCTATTATACCAAAGTAGGATGGTTGTCCCACGGAAAAGCCCTGTACATAGTTGCTGAAGTTGTGAGCTGACTGAGCTTCTGCTTTTCAGGGAACACCATTTTTAATTGAAAGAAAAAATGGATAGGCAAACTAGGTTTTTAGACTTGGGCATTTGGCACGTGTTTGCTCAAAAATGAACCAAGGGAGTTTGTTTCTTAAAAGAAAACATCTGGCAAAATTTGCTGTCACTGATAAAATTTGAGTTTTCAAGGAAAAATTAGAATTTTGGAAAACTTGGATCTCTCATCATGAGCTTTGCCAGTTTCCCAATACTTAAAGACTTTTCTAATGGGATCAGTGAAGATGTTAACAAATGTGATTTTTTTTTGATATTGTATGATTAAACACAGTAACATTTGTAATATCTGTATTATTCTGTGAACTAATATTTTCCAGATTACCAAAGCATGAAATGACAAAATCATGTATAGATAAAATATCCATTCAACTGTAGGAGAGATCAATGAATTTTAATATAGCAAAATATGAAAAGTTCATTGATAGGATATCAGATTCCACCTTGCAGTTAACCTTTAAGAAAGTATCAGTTGTCAAGTTTCATGTATCAAGAAAGAAAATCCACAGGTACATGAAAAGACTGTTACAATATTTTTCCTCTTTCCAGTTATTTGTATGAGGCCAAATTTTTTTTTATATGCTTTAATGAAAGTAACATATTGCCACAGATTGAATGCAGACACAAATAGTAGAATCTGGTGTCTTCTATTCAGCCAGTCATTAAAGAGGTTTGCAAAAGTGAAAAGCAGGGCTTCCCTGGTGGCACAGTGGTTGAGAGTCTGCCTGCCGATGTAGGGGACACGGGTTCGTGCCCTGGTCTGGGAAGATTCCACATGCCGCGGAGCAGCTGGGCCTGTGAGCCATGGCCGCTGGGCCTGCGCGCCAACGAGAGAGGCCACAACAGTGAGAGGCCCACATACCACAAAAAAAAAAAAAAAAAAAAAAAAAAAAAAAAAGTGAAAAGCAATGCCACTCTTCGCCCTAATTATTTTGTTTTGTAAAATATAGTTACTTTCATGAAAGCATATTATTTCTGCTAACATGTAATGGATTTTTTACTGTTATTTTTTATAAATTTATTTATTTATTTATTTTTGGCTGTATTGGGTCTTTGTTGCTGTGCACGGGCTTTCTCTAGTTGTGGCAAGGGGGGGCTACTCTTCGTTGTGGTGTGTGGGCTTCTCATTGCGGTGGCTTCTCTTGTTGTGGAGCACAGGGTCTCAGCGCACGGGCTTCAGTAGTTGTGGCACACAGGCTCAGGAGTTGTGGCTCACGGGCTCTAGAGCACAGGCTCAGTAGTGTGGCGCACGGGTTTAGGTGCTCCGCGGCATGTGGGACCTTCGTGGACCAGGGCTCAAACCCCTGTTCCCTGCATTGGCAGGTGGATTCTTAACCACTGCGCCACCAGGGAAGCCCTTTACTGTTATTTTAAATCAAGTAAGTATTTACAAAATGGCTCAGTTTTAATTTCTAATACGATAAATATCAATGGATATAATCCGCATAAACAAAAGGTCTTTGGAGTCCTCAATACATTTTGAGTTAAAAAGGTTTGAGAACCAAAACGTTAGACAAATTCAAGGACAAGTTTTTGGGTAATTGTTATGTAGCATTAGATAAAAAGTACAAGTATATAAATGTTATTCTGGTAAGATGAGTTCCTACTAAACATTTGGCTTGAAGGTTCCTACTAAAGGAAATTAAAGACGACAGAATTTGAGGACTGGATGGAACCTCAAGAGTCATCTACTCAAGTGGTTCTTTCCCTGGATGCAAATTAGAATAACTCATGGAATTAAAAGTAAAATAAAACTTATGCTTAGGTTCCACTCCAGACCAATTAAAACACCTTCTCTGGAGGACAGGCATAGTTGCTGAAGCATTTATTTATTTGTATATGAGAATAGAGTCATGGATATTTATTTATCCATTGACAACAACCCAATACTTTTGTTTTTTTGCTCAAATTGTTCCATCTCTCACCATTGGAAGCTCTTTCAGTTGACTTCTGGGTCCCTTTGGTATAACCCCATCATTGTGCTTTTCTTTCTTTCTTTCATTTTTTTTTTTTTAGCACTTCCTTACTTTCTGGCACAATAAGATACTTCAGGCTCATCTTATATATTTCCTGCTCCAGTCTTAGAGTCAGTCATTTATCCAAGGAACCTGGTTCTTTTTTTTTTTTTGAGTATGGGATTAGAAACCAAGTTCTAGGTGCTAGGTGTGCTCAGTGCTACTTGGGAGTCATTGCTTCCAGGCCCTCTCAGTTGACAGAACAAGGAAATATTTTTGTGTATACTAACCCCTTTACCTATAAATATTTCTATGTAACCATCTGTATCTATATTAAGCTAAACATGCATTCATACTGATGTCTCCAATTCTAATCCATTGCTGCATGAATCATTCTAGCTGCCTCCCTGTGTATTTTCTTTTCTTTTCCTTCCTATTCTATTCTATTCTACCACACCACATAGCTTGCGGGATCTTAGTTCCCGGACCAGGGATTGAACCTGGGCCACGGCAGTGAAAGTACCAAGTTCTGACTACTGGACTGCCAGGGAATTCCCAACCCTGCGTATTTTAATTTTATAATTTTCACAGGTCTTCAAAATAGGCTTGGACAGTTTTGATGTCCCCATTTTACAGATAAGAAAAGAAAAACTCAAGCTAAAAAATGTAACTACTTGTAAGAAGTTTCATAGCAATTGGAGTATACCAACATTTTTGAAAAAATAAATACACCAGTTTTTGGCTTTTTGAGAGTTGCAGTTGAGTCTTTCACTTAGAAAATTTTCTGATTCATTCTGTTATTTCCCTTAAATTTCATTGTCTCTTTTTTCTTTTACATATTTCACTTTTTGCTTGCCCAAATATTTCTTGCAGTTAACTTTGGAATGTAGCCTTGTAGCCTCTTTATACATAGAAACTCAATATTCTTTTATTTTTATATTTCTTAATTTTATTGATTCATTTACCAGTTTTGCTCTATAATTCGTATCATTGTCTTTGGCCAAGAGCAATAGCATTTTTATCTGAGCAAATAAGGCATTAATTATTAAAATGCTCATGGTCAATTGGTTATAATCTCAGGATGTTCTTTAGAAAGTGAATCAAACTTTGTAAGAGAAAAAAATGAATAGATTCTTTGTTCTAAAAGAAGCCATAATTTTTTGTCCCCAGATGTGCTTTATGAATATATCGTTATATGAATAGGAAGTAGAAAAATACCAAGGGCAGCCATCTGTGTTTGAGGTTTGATACTGTTTAGAGCATCCATTACAGTCCTCTTAGCATTTAAGTATCATGAACTTTGCTGTACACCAGAACTAGAGGAAAAACTATGAGAAAATCTATTGAGATACAAAAAAACTGTTAATTCGCTTCAGTACTTTGGATAGATATAATTTTGTTGCAATTAATTTTGGAAACAGGATGCAAGACAACACAAAATGCCTAGACATTTTGTGAAATATAGTAACTTTATTTTATTTTTTAATTTTTAAAATTTTTTTATTGTTTTAAGAAATGGTTTTTTAAAAAGAACTATTTATTTATTTATTTATTTTCGGCTGCATTGGGTCTTCATTGCTGTGCGCGGGCTTTCTCTAGTTGCAGAGAGTGCGGGGGCTACTCTTCGTTGTGGCACGCCGGGTTCTCACTGCGGTGGCTTCTCATTGCAGAGCACGGGCTCTAGGTGCATGGGCTTCAGTAGTTGTGGCATTCGGGCTCAGTAGTTGTGGCTCATGGGCTCTAGATCACAGGCTCAGTAGTTGTGGTGCACAGGCTTAGTTGCTCTGCGGCATGTGGGATCTTCCCGGACCAGGGATTGAATCCATGTCCCCTGCACTGGCAGGTGGATTCTCAACCACTGCGCTATCAGGGAAGCCCCAGTAACTTTTAATCTTTGGAAACATATGGTTTTGAACTTATATTACTAAAACTAGAAAGTGCAGGCCATGTCTTAGGCAGGACTATTTAGTGGTTTCTGTCTTATAATCCTCTTTGCCTGACTGAGAACCTAAAGTTCATATAGTTGCTTATCTCTACAGTTGATTCAAGTGTCCATCTACAGCGTCTTAGTTCAACACTTCTCAGACTTTTGGAGAAAGATGCTGATGCATTCTCCTGAGTAAAGCATATATAAAAAGCATAAGCAACTCCACATGATCCAGTGGAAACTTAGCACTATCTCCTTCATTGATCACAAATGCTGGGACAGTAGAGACATCTGGGCCTTAATCTATTCACACGTATTTGTAATAGCTGTTTCCTTCCAGTGGCCACTGAGCATTTATGGTTATTCATCATTATGAGATGGCTGCCCCACTCTCTGTACCCCTGATATACCTCCAGCTGAGGACTTGAATCATGTTCCTTCTAAAGTAGGGGATAAATCTGGTTCCTGCTTAGGAAGGCTTTGATTCCTGTATCTTGGAATACAGCATTAAGTCACCCTGGCCGGGGTCCAGGACTCTTGTCTTCGCCTGCTTGATCCTTTCTGGCATATTCAGGTCCAGTAATCTGGTTCCTGTCTTGTTACCATATGTACAGGTCTCTGATTTTGTTTTCTGCCTGGTAGTTCTATATTGTGGTGTTGTGTGCAGAAGGGTATAAAGTGCTTCTATATGCATTGTCTAATTTCATTAACTTGTTATGTATATAATTTTGAGTTTCATGTACTGAGTTAAAAGGAGGAGGGATAAAGAGATGAGTGCAACAGTCTCTGCTCTTAAAGAGCAGAGTTTGGGAAACAGACATATAAACATATGTATAAACTACACCACAATTCAGAAGGTACAGAACTCTAATGATAGAGATAAAAACCAGATCAGGTGTATGTTTTAATTTTAATTATTATCATCAACATCCTTAATTTGAGAATGGCTATTTTCCTAACTAAGGTTAGGTATCTTATAAATGTCAGAAATGGGACTTGAACTCAAGGCCTCTGACTTCAGTACTCCATTTGCTGTAAAATTGGGGTCCTACTTTTCTCAGTCTTCTCTCTCAGATACAACAACTCTCAACTCCAGTTCTTGGAGATGTCTGGATATTTGCTTCTGGCTTGATGCTGTGGATTAACTGTGGGGTTAATCCAGATTAACTGTAGGGTTCTGCTTACTGCCAGAGTCTTTGCCTCTAGGTTCCACTGGACTAGCAAGACACACCTACATGCTGCTGGCACCTGTCAGTGAACTGGCCTGGTTCTTTATTCTCGTGAAAATGCAGAGCCAGTTGGTATGCTTCCCATGGGAGCTGGGGAATCCCAGTTGCTGTTTCCATAGTGACCTTCCCTTTCTTATTTTAGAGCTCAGGTGCAGGTCACATGACTGTTTCTTGTTCAGCACCAGGTCCAGGGAACAGCTCCAAGGTGTATCCCATTGGGAACCTTTAGCATCAGCTTGGTGTTGAACACAAACTTGGCAAAGGACAGATCTTCAAGGGTTTCCTGAACTGCAGCCAGAAATACTACTCAGTGTTTTGTCTGAAACAGTTCTTCCAGGGTCCAGTCCGTGGTATAGTGATCAGTTTAATATTTTTGGTTGTAAGTGAAGGAAAACAAACTCAAGTTGCTTAAGGACACGAGACATATATTAGTTCTCATAACTTGCAAGTCCAGGAGTGCATTTGACTTCATGTCTGGTTGGGTCCAGAGGCTAAAATAATGCCACCAGAAACCACTCTCCTACCTCTCAGACTGGTTCCTCCATGTGAGGGCTGAGATGGCCACCTACAGACTCTAGATTCATGTCCTATTAGCTTAGTGATCCCAAAAGACACAGTCGTCTCTGACAGCACCAGCAGCAAAGTCCCTGGAAAGACTGATTGCCTGACAAGAGTCTCTGACAACCTTGTGAGGAGGATGGGTTGGAAGGGGCTGTATCAGGGTGGGTTCCTCACAGAAAAGGGCCTTTGGTACCAGAAGGAGGAGGCAGTGGTGCTAGAAAGGCAGAGGTAACAGGAGTACCCTGTATTTGGCATCCCCAGGGGAACTCTCGTAACCCACAAATTATCTGAGGGCTTTTGTGGAGTAGAACCATCATTCCCCTTGGTAGTGCCTGAACTCGGCCAGAAGACTCAGCATAAGCTCCAGATTATAGATTATAGTTCACCTACTTCCTCGCTGTCTCTCTTCCCCAACAAATAGGTTCCAGAGCCCGTATGTATACTGAGTCTTGGAATAGCCTGGCTGTGTCTGAAAATCCCCCAGGATTGATATGCAAATAAAATCCAGCACTGAATCCAGGTTACATTTGTAACCTTATCTCTATTATGCTTATACTGAAGCCTAGTCTATAATGGCTTCACAGAATGTGAAGTAAATGAATATTAAAATAATACCTTGAATGTGTTAAAATGGGTGCTTCACTTATTTTGCAAAGAAATAAGATCCTGTCATTCACTTGATCCGTCTGTGAGGAATTCCCTTGTGTTTCATCGTGCAAGACACTAGCTTCACTTGGTTTTTAAAATTCATATGCTTTCCAACATTCATTTTGCAGCAGAATGAGTATACCTCTTGGGATTGCAAACTTGGTCAACGATTTCCTCCTTCCGTTGTTTGTTATTAACTTGATGCTTTTATTTAAAGGAGATTCTGCTGAAGCCGCTACTCTGTGATTTAATTCAACATTGACAAGTAATACTGGAGGTCTCAGCAATGGCCTGGCAGTTCCTACCTGATCAAGATCCACACTGGGAAAACACAGGGGCTGGCAAGAGATGTTTTCCTAGATCAATTAACTCCAGTGCCTAGTAGTATGAGCTGAGTTATGAAGTCTTAACACCTAGTGCCAATGGGAATTGGCGTGTGGCTGCCTGGCTCCTATGAAAGAAACAAATGCAGCCTAGTTTTGTGATGGGAAAAAGTCTCTGTGACCTCCCCTCTGGTGTTCTTACCTTCTTACTGGGGAATGCCAGGATCTGATTTTATAAACCTGCCTCCGGCTCCCTAATTAAGGGGTTGGAAGGTTTCTCAAGAACTCTAAGAAGTGAGGGAAATCAAAAGTAAGGGGGCCAGGAGTATAATTGGGAATGGCTTGTTCCCATGAAGAAAGTTCTGCTTTGGTCTTAGAGATAGGCTTCTTGACTCTCGGATCAAATTTAAGACATTTTCACAGGAGGGAAGAGCTTGCTGTGATTGACATCTTGCTTCTGTGTTAGCCCTTGAGCACCAGCACCAGAGACAACAACAAAGACGATCACTCTGTGCTGGGCAGGCTGCTAGGCATGCAGAGTTAATTATTTTTCAGCCTTGTTTTGTGTAGCAATGCCAGGGGGTCTCTCTTCACCTTCACCTGGCTAAAAATGTCTACACAAAGAGGAAAAGAACAGGTTAACTCAAAGAACTGCCTACAGTCCCACCTGGAAGAAAGGGAAGCAACTTTTACTGAGCTGCTATACTGTGCCAGGCCCCGCACTCAGGGTTTCCATGCATCATCCAATCCACACGGCAACTCTGAGAGCTGATGTTATTATCCCCATTTTACAGAAGAGGAAACCAAAGCTAAGCCAGGTGGAGTAACCTGCCCACGGTCAAATGGCTTTCAAGCTCAGTGTTCAAACCCAAGCCTATTTGAGTGCATAGCCTGACTTTCTTCTACTGTTGCATGTCTCCAAGAGTTTCATGGGTCAAGTACTTCTGTGCCCATGAAGTAATTATAGCACTGTGGTTATGGCAGCTCTTGTTCGGCTGTGGGGACATACATTTCTTTCCTTTATTAATTTTTATTTATTTATTTATTTATTTTTTTGCAGTACGTGGGCCTCGCAGTGCTGTGGCCTCTCACATTGCAGAGCACAGGCTCTGGACGCGCAGGCTCAGCGGCCACGGCTCACGGGCCCAGCCGCTCCGCGGCATGTGGGATGCTCCCGGACCGGGGCACAAACCCATGTCCTCTGCATCGGCAGGCGGACTCTCAACCACTGCGCCACCAGGGAAGCCCCTACATTTCTTTATGATATTAAATAAAGAGCAAATGGCTTTTTTTTAAAAGCACAGTCACTCCTTCCATCGTTTGGGGGAAATGTTTTCGGTAGCCAAGGAGCAGTGATGACGTGGGGCGTCTTTGGACTTCTCTCTACAGTGGTTTCTCTCCTATTCTGACCCCATTAAAGGAACTTAAAACAGGCTGAAGGGGATTCCGGAGCTTTGGAACTGAGGGGGTTAAAATTCAGGGCATTTGTGTCAGAGCCTGGCCCAAGAAGGGGGCTAAGACAGCATCCGGAGCGCTGGCCAGGGAGAGGTGGCCCCTCTTTCCAAACTCCCCTCCCCACCTCTGGACCCAGGCTTCTCGGAGTAGCTGGGTCAACCTGTTCTTTTTTTTTTTTTTTTTTTTTTTTTTTTGCGGTACGCGGGCCTC
>NC_041233.1:73592574-73606631 GCF_002837175.3 Physeter macrocephalus
GTGCCACCAGGGAAGCCCAACCTGTTTTTTTTGAAACACGTTTTCACCTCATGCAGAGCCACCTCTGATCACCGATTGAGCTCAGGTCTGTAGCCTTACTCTTCCTTCCTGAAGAGGCCCCGACTCTCCTGTCTTCTTCCACCCCTTTCCCAAGACCTTTCCACGCCCCTCTGGCTCAGAGTTGAGGTGACTCCTCTCTCTGCTCTTTTTAGATATGTCCCTCTTACCTATTTTCAAGTTCAAGGCATCTCTACAGAGTTTTTCATGAAATCCCAAGTGAAGGGGCTGGTGGGATCCTCTGCTTAGAATCTTCACCTGGCTGCCCATCTAACACAGAATAGAGTCTGAACCCCTTACCATGGCCTGCAAACCTTTCCTGACCTGGCTCCTATACTTGCTCACACTTCATCTTATTCTCCTTACACTTGGCCACCCTTTCCCTTTTACAGACGCTCCTTCTTGTTCTACCTCAGAGCCTTGGACTTCCTCTTTCTTCCTCTGGCTCCTGCTCTCCAGGTGTTCACTTCCTGTCATATTTCACCTCTTAGCCCCAAGACAGCTACCTCAGGGAGGCCTGCTCTTAATCCAAGGAGCCCCTCAGTCACTGGCTGCCATCATTATCACCCTATTTTATTTATTTATAATACTTATAAATCTCTAAATCTATCCTATTCATGTATTTGTCTCATCTCTGTGAGCAGCACTATATTGCCAAGGCCAAGCACAATGTCTGGCACATACTAAACCCTCAGTAAATATTTGTTGAATCAACAATTTGAAAAATGGTACCTGGAAGATAGTATGTTTTCAATACATGTGGGATGAATGACTACCTCCCTTCTAAAATTACAGCCCTGGATTCCTAGAGGGTCAGAGATTCCTTAACAAGTGGTCATAGATCAAAATAATTTTGAGAGCCGCCATTTAGAATCCCTTTCTCCTTAGAGTCAGCGAAGGTCTGTGACGTAAGCGTCTCCAAAGTCACCTGGTCCAACTTCCCTCTAAGTTTTGAATTATCCTTAGAGCAAGTTTGATGAGCCTGAACACTACCAGTGAGAGAGAATTTTCCAGCTCCCAGGAAGCTCCCTTAATCTTTGGGCAGCTTTGTTAGAAAGCTGATATCACACTCTGACCCATTTGTTCTACTCTGATTCAAAGGATTATGCCAGGTGATCACTGGGCCTATGAATGGATGAACTTGTGTTTCACTATCCTGCGCACTTTGGTCATCAAAATACTTCATTTGAGTTTTACTCTATACCTCCTTTCACTTAATTTTGTCTAAAATGAGGTAGAGATTAACTAGATGACATTAAAGGCATACAAGTCTTCTGTTAAATGCAGAAGAGTTGGATTCATAAATCTTTCTGACTGCTTGAATATAACAGAATTTCCTTTGAAAAATTTTTTTCCCTTTGAAGTCTTTTTCCTAAGTCAATATGTTTTGAAGTCACTGTCATGCTGTTCTGTTAGTTAGCTGTTTTCTGATCAGTTGTCCACATGGGAATTATTTAGAACATATGTTCTTATTACTAATATAAATGAAGGACATTTTTAAAAAGAGCACAAGGGAATACGAATACAAAATCTTGCATTTGGTGTGAAACTTTATTCTTGTTAAATTCAAGGCAACAGAGGATAGCTTGCAAGCCAATCACTGCCAGACTGTTATATTCCTTTTAGAATTTTATGGTCTTGTTCTCTAAAAAACACCTTTACTGGAAGACCAGTGCATGGTCTAAAGCACCTGTTATCCGCAGTACTCACATTATAGCACCCGACTATTCTATCAGCACTCAGATGCTTAGCCTTCCTTACTGACCCTTGGGAGCTGACTTGGAAATTCTGGCACAGGGGAAAGGACAGAACACAAGGTGGCATTGGGGAGCCACATAGAGGCTCCTGGCCTCAGTTTATTTTCATTTGTAAAACTGGAATAACCCAGTATTCACCCTACAGTGTGAGTCTCACAAGGACAGACTGAGATGATAAGTTTACATGCACGTTGATACAAGTGAAACATGCTAAACACATTGTTAATAACTTAAAAACTCATGATCCATCCATAGACTCATCAGTTAATCATCCTATCTGAGCAGAGCAATCGTTTTACAGTATACACAAAGTAAAAGTGCTGGTGTAGAAAAGCTTGATCCTCTACGGAGAATATATTTGGTTCCAGAATTGCATCAGCCAATTGCACGGTCTGAACTGTGCTTCCAGGGGGAAAGACTAGTCAAGGCCTAGGGTGGAATATAGAGAAAGGAGCACTGGAGGAGGAGCCCTTGGTTTTACTCTCACAAGTCCACATGGACTTTACTGGGGACTCTGAGTAAGTGGCTTAGCCTTTCTGTAAAATGTTATATATGAGTTGGTGCTCTCCACTCCGGAGATCAAAGATGATGCTGATGAGGACCCACAGAGTCTGTGTGCCTTTGCAGAGATCACAGAGAATGACGGTTGTACCAGAAACGTTGTCCAGTTCCACGGTTTCAGCCATGACCTCCACGCACAGACCCCTCTATCTAATGCTCTGTCTAATGCAGGGATGTCCCTTGAGCTCTGTTTCTGAATTTCCAGCTTCTGCTGGGTATACCCACCTGGAGGTAATGCTAGGCTCCTGCACACAGAAGAACCAAAGCCAAAATAACTGTCAGCTGTTCTCCACAGCGAGCTTTTTCTCATCTCCTTTTTATATCCATGGCATCACCCTGTTCACTCAGCCTCAAGCCCCAAAACCCCTCTGACCATTGTTTTCCTTGCCCTTTTCTTTCATATGGCTATCCTGTGACGCTTCTTTAACAAAGTGCCCTTTTCCTTCTCCTTCCATTTCTATCATCACCTTAGATCTCTTTCCCTAGACTTTGACAAATAAACTCCAACTTGAACATCTTTTCTTTCCTCAGATAAAATTCCATGCCCTAGCGTGGCATTTAAGATCCTGATACGTACGCTCTCATCGATTCAGTCCAACCTCCACTGCTCCCTTGTTTAAGTTCTCAACTCCAGCCTCCTCACCATTCACCAAAAATGCTGAGTGATTTTTTTTCACCTCCAAGATTTCTTTCTTGCTGTTCTTCTCCTTGGAACACCCCATTCTCTAGCCCCAGCTCTGTATTTCAAAATCCCATTCATTTTTCAAAGCCCAACTCACACATAACCGGCCTGGCAGCCTGCCTTGATTTCCCACCCTGGAGTTGTGGTCTCTCTTGCATGATGCAGGGAGAGCAGACACTCTGGAGCCAGACAGACCTGGGCCTGAACCTTGCCCCTGCCATCACCAGCTGTAGGACTATAAGCCTCAGTTTCTACATCTCTAAAATGAGGATAATAATACCTATGTCGTATTCTTATGAGATAGTGTTCACAGAGTTCCTAGAACAGTGCCTAGCACGTAGATGGAGCCTCATAAATGAGCGCTTTATTCCTTCCCTCCAAACTGGTTTCTGCTTCCTTTGTAGCCTCTTCACTGGCGTGTATCCATGGGTCTTCAGCTTATGGTTGTTTTGGAGAGGCATTATTAAGAGATTCAAATTCTGACTCTGTTTCTTGTGATCTGTGTGATTTGAGCCAAGTTACCGTATCTCTCTGTGCTTCAGGCTTTTGATCTGTAAAACGGGGAATCGTAATAAGACTACTGACCTCACAAGGTTATTTAATGGGCTGATACATGCATTTGGCAAACTTTTTTCCTGTAAAGGGCCATAGTGAATGTTTCAGGCTTGTGGGTCATATGTTTTCTATCACAACTACTGAACTCCGCTGTTAATAGTGAGAAAACAGCCAGAGACAATACATAAACAGTATGCCTGTGTTCCAATAAAACTTTATTTACAAAAGCAGGTGGTGAGCTGTAGTTTTCCAGCCCCGTAGTTAATACATACACTGCTCAGAACAGAGCATGGTACTCAGTAACTGGCAGTGGCTATTATCATTGGGGAATTCATTACATTTCCTTTACTTAGCTGAAGGAGTCATAAAAGCAAGGTTTGTGGCTCATTCAACATAATCCCTGTGGTTGGCAGATTAACAGCTCCCCTCAAAGATATCCATGTCCTAATCCCTAGATCCTGTGATTATGTTAAGTTCCAGGGTTTCTTAGGGAGTTGGGGCTGCAGTAACAAAAATACCATACACTGGGTGGCTTAAACAACAAGCATTTCTCACAGTTCAAAATCAGGGTGTGCCACCATGGTCGGCTTATAGAGAGGGCCCACTTCTGGGTTGCAGACTTTTTGTTGTATCCTTCCATGGTGGAAGGGGCAATAGAGCTCTCTGGCCTCTTATAAGGGCACTAATCCCATTCATGAGGGCTCCACCCTTATGACCTAATCACCTTCCAAAGGGCCCCACTTCCAAATCCCATCACATTGTGGGGGTTTAGGAGTTCAGCATGTGAATTCCGAGGGGGATGCATTCAGTCCTTAACACATGGCCACAGGGAATTAAGGTTGCAAATGGAATTAGGTTGCTAATCAGCTGACCTAAAAATAGGGAGATAATCCTGAGTTACCTGAGTGGGCCCAGTGTAATTAGAAGAGCCCTTAAAAGTGAAAGAGTCAGAGGAGGGAATCATAGAGATAGGAAGGCAGCTGGAGGACTCGGTTTGCTGCCACTGGCTTCGCATATGGAGGAATGGGGTCATGAGCCAAGGAATGCAGACATCTGTAGAAACCGGAAAAGGCAAGGATATGGATGATTCTCCCTAGAGCCTCCAGATGGGAAGGCACCCTGCTGACAATTTGGCCTTAGCCATGAGACACCTGTGTCCGACTCTGATATGCAGGACTGTAAGATAAAAAATTTGTGTTTTTCTGAGTCACATTTGTGATAATTTGTTACAGCAGGAATAGAAAACTGATACACTCTCACATGCACCTGGTGCAGAGGGCAGACATAACCCTTTGTCCAACAGATACACTTCTTATTCCTGTCTCATGTCTGTACTAGAAAATTATTTGACAACGTTTTATGTTATAAACACTGATACACTTATAAAGCCTGTATCATCAGCTATTTATCATCATACAACTGCTAAACTGTAAATAATTATTGACTCTTCCAACACTGCTGGCAGTATCTGCTTTGGGGTGTTAGTTTGTTTTTCTCTCCTCAATTTCCTTTTTATAAATTATTTTTACTAACCTCTTCCAGGACACCATTTGAAATGTTACAGTGTAATACTTCATCTCCTCCCAGACTTAGTGATTTACAAGAAAATTGCTTTTCCCTTCTTTCCCCCCCATTTCAACTCTGAGTTTTCACTGTGCAAAAAAGGAATTTGTTGATTTTAGAAGGTGTCTTTTGTATTCTAAATCCATTCATCTCTGTTCTGTTGCCAAGTGGAAGCATTTTTCTGTTCTTCTGCTGGTTTTCTTGACCTTTTTTCCCTGATGCCCAGAAGAAAATCACTAGTATCATCCCCTGTGTGTTTTTGAAGGGTATCTGATAAGACAGTGTTTCTTAATTTTGCTTTGGCTTAAGAAAGACGGTGAGACAGAATCTGGTCTGTCTTGAAGCTCTCTGGATGCTAATGGTTCCTCTTGTTTCCCAATAAATTGGCTCTTGTAACTAAAAAGACAGTTTGGAACAACATCTTCTCTGCTGTTTACTGGAATGTAGGTGTCCTGAAAGTATTGTTCCATTGGCCATAGAATACTTATTTAGCCACACGGTCAGGCACCGTGAGAAGTTACAGAGACGAAAATCTCTCCCTGCCTTCAAAATGCCCAGACACTAGTGAGGAATAGATTTATATGTAATGCACTGTAACACAGCTTACAATTTTCTCTTTTTCTCCTGGAACTTAGCTACACCACATTCCCCAGCCTTGCTGGAAGGTAGGTATAACACAGGGCTGGATCCTAACCAGGGAATTTGAGTGGACACGATGGGTGCCCCTTTCTGGCCTGGCCATGGCAACCCCAGCCTGCTCTCCAGCGTTCTTTTCCCTCGCAGGCTGGCTGGAGTGCTCATGACCCATAGGGTGACCTCAGCAGCCCTGTGTTAGAGAGGGCACAGCCGGGCTGTGTAGAGGAAGATGGTCCTGCTGTCCAGTTCACCTGCCCAGGACTGCCATGTGAGCAAGAAGTAAACATTGACTGTGTTTGAGCCATTATGTGTTTTTAGTTTATTGATAACAATAGTTGGCATTACCCAATATGTTAGGCATATTGAGATAGTATAAGTGACATTTAAAGATTTTAAAAGTTTTATGTTTATCTCAGTGTTTAACAAAAAAATTAAACTGGCATACCAAAACCATAATTTCATGCATGTTATTATTTAGGGTGTGGCTAAAGTAGGTATTTAAGTTCAAAAAGTGATAGCTTGAAAAAAAAGGTACAAGGTAAATAGTAGGGTGAGTAGTGCCATGTATGGCCAAGTGTGGCTGGTCAGGCAGTGACTTGGGGGACATGGGGCTGTCGTGTTGCCTGTATCTGCAGTTTGGGGGATTCATACCAGATTGGCTCTTCAGCTCTGTGTCCTTAACACATTTGGACACTCTTGGTGGTTCAAGTGTTTATTGCTAATTTCTTGATATTCAGTCTCTTTGCTGTGACTTGCAAATAAAAAATGAACATAAAAGGAGCAAATATCTTCTTTTTTTTTTTTTTCCTTCAAGGAGGTTGCAGAGGTAGAACTTCTTGAATTGTCAGTGTTTTCCCCTCCCTTTCTAGACCTCATGTGCAGCTTGGAGTTGTATTTTTTTTTACTGTCACTGTAGTAGGACATGGTCAGCCTCATTCTCGGCAAGGCCTGCATGCTTTGTTTTCTTTCCAGCTTGATCCCCACTCTCCCCCATTCCTTCCCATGTGATCGTAATGGTGGGAAGGAATGGGGGAAGGAATGTATGTCATGTATACAATGACATACATTTGTATGTATCCTTGGAAATACTTAATATTGTTTTGTATGCACTTTGATTTACTTAGATGGTACAGTGCCATAAATCCTGTTGTGTTTCATACATTTTTCTTTAATGCTGTTTTTTAACAATCTATTTTGTTACTGAATGCACATCTTAATTATTGTTTGTTTCTGTAGCATAGGATTCCGTAGCATTTTCTTTCTATGTCTTTCTTACCCACCTCCCCAAGTAATGAGTGTTGCAAAGTTAAAGTTATGTGTCCTTTTGTTATGTGATCTAGGATGAGAAAGACCCTGGTCTGTGACTTAAAGAGAAGCCCAGTCTTTACTGAAAAGTACAAGAGAGCAACAAAATAGTGTGTGCAGCAGCTACTAAGAGGTAGCCTGCATTTTAGGATTGTAGAATCTCAGAAGTAAAAAGGGCTTTAAAGATAACAGAGTGCAGGGATTTTCAGAGTTCCAAGGTGGGTTCAGCAAATGTTTGATTTGGACATAATTTTTTAAAATATAATTTTATCTGTTTCCAAGTGGCATGAATGACACAGTGTGTACACATAAAGGTGATACATACCAAAACGTCTGAAGATTCCAAATTGAAATGTTTAGAATGAGAGAAGTGGTCTGTGTGTGACTGTAAGAAGGGGTGGGGACTGAGGCACATCAAAAGGCACCTGACCTGTTTAGAAAAGCAGTCACCATTTGGTTCTGGCCAATACTTGTCAGGTGGGAGTGTGGGCCCAGGGTGGCCAGATCCTTTGATTTTTTTTCAAGAGAAACTAGAAATTCTTGTTTTCATGGGAAACCTCATTTTATAACCCTTATCCAGCCAAAAGATGAACACATTCATGAACACATGGGACAGACACAGCCCAGGGGACACCAGTTTCTGCCCTGTGCTGGGGAGGGAATTTCTACTTCGGACTAAACTAGGATCCCTAAGAACTTCAGAACATGGTTTTCTTACCCAGTTAACTTGGCTGTGTTTAGGAGGACAACGAACTCCTGTGAGGGTTCTTGTGCATTGGCCCTCAGATGCGGCTTCTCACAGTGACGGGGGAGGCATGCGGCCCGGGGGAGGCAGTGCGTGGTGGCCACAGCTGTTGTCAGAAGGGGGACCCCTCATAGTCTGGCTGCTTCTCTGTGGTCAGGAGTCTTTGCTATCCGGCTGGACATGTGAACAGTGACAGTTTGTGCCAGTGCTTTCTGAGCAGAGATTAAGACCCTGAGAATCTAGCCTCCACGGGTGGTGGGGCGTGCTCACCCTGGCGTCTCTGCGGTACCTGTGGGCTGTCTGTACCTGGATCAAAGGACAGGGACTCCCTGCTCTGCTCTGAGGTGAAGGCTGCCCTGTAGTTGCCTCCTTAGCTCTGAGTTGCATGAGAGATCATCCCTAAGCAGTGTGGGAATCCCTATGCTTTTGTGGGAAATGCAAAAAAAACAACTCACTTTAAGCAAGACTCTGCTTCTTCCCCCCTTCACTTATTTACCTGTATAGTGGAAATAACAACCTGCCCTAATTTGGGCCCCCCTAAAGCAGATCCTGAGACAAGCATTGAGTGCAGGTGGTTTATTTGGGTGTTAATATCAGGAAGCACAGGGGAGGAAGTGGGGAAAGTGAAGCAGGGAAGGAGAGGAGCCCATAGAGCGTGTTAGTGAGCAGGTACCTCCGTGGGCACCAGGGTCTCGATCCCATGGGGACCCTCTGCAGAACCTCTAAAAGATCTGGCTGGCAGAGGACGGGGGTGGGGCTGCAGTGTTTGTCCTTGGACTCTCCCTCCCTTTGGTTGTCCAGGGGAGGGTGGTGGTGATGTTAAGTCCCTCACCCTTCTGGGTTGTATCTGCTTACAGTGGAGCCAGCTCCCGTGGGACCAGATCACAAGAGGTGCTTGTGGCGAAATCTGTCTGCAACAGCTGCAGGTGAGCTTAGGGGGGCCAAGGAGCTCTGGGATGGAGCATCAACATCTGTCTGCTCTCCAGCCCCAGGATAAACTGAAAGGTGTGGGGAGTAGATAAAACAAGATTGTCTGGGGACAAATGGGAGCTGGATGTGCGATTTCCTGCCTGTGATGAGATGCTGTCTCCACCTCTAGGTTTTGATCTCTGCCTTTTGTTTTTTTCTTGTCGCCTCTGTATTCACCATGGATGACCCTGGGTCCTCCAGTGTTCACTTGGAGGTCTGCGTTCATTTCAGTGGGCCTCTAGGGGGCCCACGAGAGGTAGGATGCCCCATTTCCACAGGCTTTGAGTGACACAATTTTGAGTGGTTCATTTATTATTCAACAGTGAGTTATTTAGTCCTTATGAAATGTCAGGCACTGTGCTAAGTGTTGGGAGTTCATTAGGGAGGAAAACAGTTGCATTCCTGCTCTCCTGGAGGTTACCATTTAATAGGGAAGAAAGCAAAACAAGGAAAGAAACGAATTGCTGGGCCATTTTCAACTGTTATGGAAATGACACCTAGGGGTGGTATGTGTGTGTGGGTGGGGGACTAAGAAGAGGGAAAGCTTTTCTCCGGAGACCACGTTTAAGCAGGGATATAGTATGAAGAAGCTGACAGGGGTAAGAGCAGGGACCCAGATGAAAAACACATGGAAACTTTGCAAACCAAATTAAGAAAAACTCGTGCCTTTGAACAACTCGAGATAATATTATGGATGTAGCAGTCTTTGGAGACAGACACACCTGAGCTTTTAAGCCATCTTGGCTATTTATTTGCTGTGTGGTCTTGGAAAATGACAGTTTCTCAGAGCCTCATTTTGTAATCTTGTAGAAGAGTGAAGGGATTAGAGGTAATGATGTAAAGGACTTAACCCAGTCCCTGGAGCTGTGGTTCTCAGCTTTGGATGCTCACAGAACACCCGGGAGCCTTTGAAAATCATGTCAAAGCTGCTGCCTAGGCCAATTACGGCACAATCTTTAGGGGTACAGGTCCCAGGCATCAGGGATGTTAAAGCTCCCCAGGTGATTCCAACATGCAGCCAGGGTTGAGAACATCTGGTTGAGCGTGTGGTGTCCGGCTCCGTGGCTCAGAAGCATCTATACCTATTGTTTGAAAATCTGGAAATGATCGAATCTCCAAAAGCCTGAATTCTGCTTTGTCTCTCAGTCCCTCCTGGCTTCTGGTCAGTTGATCCACTGTGGCTGTAGCTTGAAGTTTTGCATTCACATTGGGAATTTCTGAAAAAGCTTTTAATTGAAGTATAATATACATACATATCCTCAGTCTCTTAAGCTTAAAGAATTGTCACAAGGTAAACACACCTGTGTAACCAGCACCCAAGTCAAGAATCAGGGCAATATTTCCCCAGGAGCCTTTGCATGGCACTGGTATTTATTACCTCCATTCCAGCCGGTCTTCAGGGTTCATCCATGTTGTAGCATGTGTCAGATTTTCTTCCTTTTAAAGGCTGAATAACATTCCATTGAATGTATAGACCATATTTTGTTTTTCCATCCATCTGTTGAGAGAAACTTGGGTTGCTTCTGCCTGTTGACTGTTAAGAATAATGCTGCTATGAATTTGGATGTACAGATACCTCTGTGAGACCCAGCTTTCAATTCTTTTGGATATATATACCCAGAAGTGGGATTGCTGGATCATATGGTAGTTCTATTTTTAATTTTAAAAAAATTTTAAATATTACTGTATTTTTATTCATCTCATTTATGGATGTTCCTTCGATGCAGCGGCAACGAGAGGTTAAAAAAAAAAAAAAGAAACTTTCTTCATGCATGCACAAAGGTTGTGATATTGACCAAAGATGATGGTGAAAATTTCTCCACGTGCTCACGCCAGCTGAGGCCGGCCTGTGGTGAACCTTGGAAGTTAATTCTGGTGCCCAGTACCGGCCCAGCATGGGGAGGGAGGAATCTGTCCCCTCCCCGGCAGTTGTACCTTGCCCAGGGATTTTTGAGAAAAATGTTGCTGGATCCCGGGTCCCCAGTCTCTGGTCCCTGGTCTATGGTCTGTGGCCCTGAGCAGAGAAATGCTCACCAGGAGGATCAGGTCTGGCAACGAGTCCCCACTGCCCAGTGATCCTGATGTATCCCGATTACTCAACTACTAGTTGTCACTATTTTTAATTTTTTGAGGAACTGACATAATGTTTTCCATAGTGACTGCACCATTTTACATTCCCACCAACAGTGCACAAGAGATAAAGTTTCTCCACATCCTTGCCAACACTTTTATTTTCTGGTTGTTGATAGCAGCCATCCTAATGGGTGTGATGCATTGGTTTCTTTTGAAAAGCATGCATTTGCTGCCTGGTTCCAAAGCTCCCAGGCCTTACTTAGATGCCAGCTGTGTTGGATGGAAGAGGAGGGCCACTTCAAAGAGAATGATGACCATTGCAGAGATTTCCAGAGTGGCCACTGGAATAGACTATGGTAGAGCTGAAATTCTGCCTGTTTTAAAGGGTGACAGAAAACTATGTGAGTTGTTTGGTATTGACTTCATTATATGTTTGAGCTCAATTTTCACAAAATAGCCATATGGAAGAACATTGTCAGGCAGAAAAAAAATTATCAAGCCTAGAGGCTGTTAACTTCCGTACAGCTGTTACTTTTCAAGATTTAATGATATTTTTCAAATAGTTCATTGGGGTCACATGTTTGCTAAATGTAAAACAGGAACTGCAGGTTGGTCTGCAGTGAGTGTGTCTGTCTGAGCCCTGAAAATTGGTGTGTATTTATTTATTAAATGTATCTTTTCTTCCCCTGCTTACAAAGATTAGCTCCAGCTGTCACAACAAAGTACCATTGACTGAGTGGCTTAAACAAAAGACATTTATTTTCTTACAGTTCTGGAGGCCAGGAAGTTCAAGATCAAGGTGCCAGCAGATTAGGTTCGTAGTGAGAGCCCTCTTCCTGGCTTGTAGACAGCTTCTTGCTCTGTCCTCACATGGCAGAAAAAGAGTGAGCTCTGGTGTCTCTTTGTCTTTTTATAAGGACACCAGCCCTATTGGACTAGGGCCCCACCCTTATCACATCAGTTAACCTTTATCCCCTCCTCCTAGGCCCTATCTCCAAGTACAGTCACACTGGAGGTTAGGGGTTCAACATTTTTTAAGGGAGGACATAATTCAGTCCATTGCAAAAGATAATGTTTTTCACAAAGAACCCAAACACTGCAGAAATAATGTACAAAGTGAAAGCCGCTCGTAATTCTATTCTCCATAAAAAACCACTGCTGATAGTTGGTGTATGTTCTTCCACATATTATGTGTGTGTGTGTACTAACATTTTTTGGAAACATGTACTTAAATGCTGAGTGTCAATGTGGTTTTTAAAAACCCTGCTTTTTACTGTGACTTCCTGGGAGACAGCTTCTTAGTCTGCTTTTCTTGCAAGAATCAAAGACTAGTGCCACTGCCAGGGTCATGGGAGACTCAGCTAAAAGAAAGCCCGCCCTGAGTGAATCCTGGCAGTATTTGTGGGAGAGGGTGTCTGAGGCAGAGAGGCTAATGCACACATTGGCTGTGATTCTGCTCTTTTGAATTTCTAGGCTTGCTGCTCTGTTTGCTGTCAGAAATCATCATTGATCATTCATTTTCTAATGCAGGCCTCAAACATGCTCAGTAATAGATATACAATGCACATACATGATGCCCAGTTGAGGGACCTGGTTCTGCCCAATAAACACTTATGAACCAAGACCCACTGACAAGAGTGAGTACCCATAGGGACTCTGCCTCATCTCCCAGGTGCACCTGCCCATGACCTTTCCTGTATTTTTTTTTTAAGATTTTTTTTTGTGTGTGGACCATTTTTAAAGTCTTTATTGAATTTGTTACAATATTGCTTCTGTTCTATGTTTTGGTTTTTTGGCTGCGGGGCATGTGGGATCTTAGCTCCCTGGCCAGGGATCGAACCTGTAGCCCCTGCATTGGAAGGTGAAGCCTTAACCACTGGACCACCAGGGAAGTCCCTCCTGTATTAACGTTTTTGATCTTTGGTCTGCCTGTCTGTATTGATGGCCTATTCAAGTATACAGGTGATTCTTGTTATTCGTGGTAGTTATGGTCTGTAAAGTTGCAGTGAACACTGAAAGAGCAAATACTGAACCATCTCTCCTAGAGAAAATACAGGGTTAGGCTCCTGCAAACCTCGGGTCACAAGAACTTTGTGAACCAGTTAATACATAACCTTGTTTTATGTGTGTTTCTGTTTAAAGGCATCTTATTTAATATAAACTGTTGATTATGTATTACTGAACTCAGTGAACAGCATTATAACTCATGCCTGAAGGAAGCTTATCTAACACGTGTTTTTTCTGTAAGTCACATCACAACCTTCTGCCCTTAGAAACACTCGCTAGACAATGCTTCAGCACTATGCCACTTTAAACAGTGAAATCACCAACAAAAAGCACAAAGATATAAAAAAGTGGAATGAAATAGGGCACCTAAAGGACATTTGTTTATAGTAGAAGAGCTGCAACAAGGAGGCAGAGGGTAGCTTTGTTTGACCTTGGCTGAGAACATGCATGTCAGGTGGCTCAAACTTTTTGCTGCTCTGTGTGCATGTCCATGAATGATTGTGAAAGTGCTGCGAGTATTGATTTTGGGGTTAAAAATACGGTGAGTTTGCAAATATGAAATCTGCAAATAAG
The DNA here is from genome assembly GCF_002837175.3 of Physeter macrocephalus. Classification (NCBI taxonomy): domain Eukaryota; kingdom Metazoa; phylum Chordata; class Mammalia; order Artiodactyla; family Physeteridae; genus Physeter; species Physeter macrocephalus. The sequence goes on from NC_041233.1 coordinate 73,606,058, forward strand.
GAGTGTTGCACTGTATCTCCAGCTTATGGAGGGGGAGACTTTTGAAAGAGCAGCAGGTGGGCGCAAAGAGCACTGGACCCAGAACCAGGTGATGACCTGGGATCTAGGCTGGCTCTGCCCCCAGATAGCTGTGTGGTGATGGGCAAAACCCATGTCTACTATGAGTCTTTGTCTCTCATTTATAAGCAAGGAGGTTTGACTTAAATTACATTTTAGGTCCTTTTTGCCTCTGAAGTTTGGTGATTCTGAGTTGTGCTCTCAGGTAGAAGCCACATGGGTATAATGTGAATCACTATGTTCATCTGCTCCTTTGTGTTAAAGAGATAATCACCTTTCTTTCTATGCCAACCCTGTGGCACTGTGTTTATTTTCTTTTTTAAAAAAATTTATTTTTTTATACAGCCGGTTCTTATTAGTTATCCATTTTATACATATTAGTGTATACATGTCAATCCCAGTCTCCCAGTTCATCACACAACCACCCCACCCCCCCGCCACTTTCCCCCCTTGGTTTGTTCTCTACATCGATGTCTCTGTTTCTGCCCTGCAAACCGGTTCATCTGTACCATTTTTC
>NC_041233.1:73606694-73607146 GCF_002837175.3 Physeter macrocephalus
CCCAATTTCGTTCCTTTTTATGGCTGAGTAATATTCCATTGTATATATGTACCATATCTTCTTTATCCATTCGTCTGTCGATGGGCAGTTAGGTTGCTTTCATGTCCTGGCTATTGTAAATAGTGCTGCAGTGAACATTGGGGGTGCATGTGTCTTTTTGAATTATGGTTTCCTCTGGGTGTATGCCCAGTAGTGGGATTGCTGGGTCATATGGTAATTCTGTTTTTAGTATTTTAAGGATACTGGTCTCCATAGTGGCTATATCAATTTACATTCCCACCAGCAGTGCAAGAGGGCTCCCTTTTCTCCACACCCTCTCCAGCATATGTTGTTTGTAGATTTCTGATGATGCCCATCTAACTGGTGTGAGGTGATACCTCATTGTAGTTTTGATTTGCATTTCTCTAATAATTAGTGATGTTGAGCAGCTTTTCATGTGCTTTTTGGCCATC
>NC_041233.1:73607290-73608136 GCF_002837175.3 Physeter macrocephalus
TTGATTCGTTTGCAAGTATTTTCTCCCATTCTGAGGGTTGTCTTTTCGTTTTGTTTATGGTTTCCTTTGCTGTGCAAAAGCTTTTAAGTTTCATTAGGTCCCATTTGTTTATTTTTGTTTTTATTTCCATTACTCTAGGAGGTGGATCAAAAAAGATCTTGCTGTGATTTATGTCAAAGAGTGTTCTTCCTATGTTTTCCTCTAAGAGTTTTATAGTGTCCAATCTTACATTTAGGTCTCTAATCTATTTTGAGTTTATCTTTGTGTATGGTGTTAGGGAGTGTTCTAATTTCATTCTTTTACACGTAACTGTACAGTTTTCCCAGCACCACTTACTGAACAGACTGTCTTTTCTTCATTGAAATCTTTGTCATAGATTAGTTGACCATAGGTGCATGGGTTTATGGCTTTCTGTCCTGTTCCACTGATGTGTATTTCTGTTTTTGTGCCAGTACCATGTTGTCTTGATTACTGTAGCTTTGTAGTATAGTCTGAAGTCAGGGAGTCTGATTCCTCCAGCTCCGTTTTTTCCTGTTAAGACTGCTTTGGCTATTTGGGGTCTCCATACAGATTTTAAGATTTTTTGTTCTAGTTCTGTAAAAAATGACATTGGTGATTTGATAGGAATTGCATTGAATCTGTAGATTGCTTTGGGTAGTATAGTCATTTTCACAATATTGATTCTTCCAATCCAAGAACATGGTATATCTCTCCATCTGTTTGTATCATCTTTAATTTCTTTCATCAGTGTCTTATAGTTTTCTGCATACAGTTCTTTTGCCTCCTTAGGTAGGTTTATTCCTAGGTATTTTATTCTTTTTGTTGCAGTGGTAAATGGGAGTGTTT
>NC_041233.1:73609119-73616653 GCF_002837175.3 Physeter macrocephalus
CTGTAAACTTCCCTCTTAGAACTGCTTTTGCTGCATCTCATAGGTTTTGGATTGTCGTGTTTTCGTTGTCATTTGTCTCTAGGTATTTTTTGATTTCGTCTTTGATATCTTCAGTGATCTCTTGGTTATTTAGTAACGTATTGTTTAACCTCCATGTGTTTGTGTTTTTTACGTTTTTTTCCCCTGTAATTGATTTCTAATATCATAGTGTTGTGGTCAGAAAAGATGGTTGAGGGCTTCCCTGGTGGCGCAGTGGTTGAGAGTCCGCCTGCCGATGCAGGGGACACGGGTTCATGCCCTGGTCTGGGAAGATCCCACATGGTGCGGAGTGGCTGGGCCCATGAGCAATGGCCGCTGAGCCTGTGCATCTGGAGCCTGTGCTCCGCAACGGGAGAGGCCGCAACAGTGAGAGGCCCGTGTACTGCAAAAAAAAAAAAAAAAAAAAGAAAAGAAAAGATGCTTGATATGATTTCAATTTTCTTGAATTTACTGAGGCTTGATTTGTTGACCCAAGATGTGATCTATCCTGGAGAAGGTTCTGTGTGTACTTGAGAAGAAAGTGTAATCTGCTGTTTTTGGATGGAATGTCCTATAAATATCAATTAAGAGTATCTGGTCTAATGTGTCATTTAAAGCTTGTGTTTCCTTATTAATTTTCTGTTTGGATAATCTGTCCCTTGGTTTAAGTGAGGTTTTTAAAGTCCCCCAGTATTATTGCGTTACTGTCGATTTCCTCTTTTATAGCTGTTAGCAGTTGCCTTATGTATTGAGGTGCTCCTATGTTGGGTGCATATATATTTATAATTGTTATATCTTTTTCTTGGATTGATCCCTTGATCATTACGTAATGTCTTTCCTTGTCTCTTGTAACATTCTTTATTTTAAAGTCTATTTTATCTGATATGAGTATTGCTACTCCAGCTTTCTTTTGATTTCCATTTGGATGGAATATCTTTTTCCATCCTCTCACTTTCAGTCTGTATGTTTCCCTATGTCTGAAGTGGGTCTCTTGAGAGTAGATAGCATATATACAGGTCTTATTTTTGTATCCATTCAGCAAGCCTGTGTCTTTTGGTTGGAGCATTTAATCATTTACGTTTAAGGTAATTATCGATATGTATGTTCTTATTACCATTTTCTTAATTGTTATGGGTTTGTTTTTGTAGGTCCTTTTCTTTCTCTTGTGTTTCCCACTTAGAGAAGTTCCTTTAGCATTTGTTGTATAGCTGGTTTGGTGGTGCTGAATTCTCTTAACTTTTGCTTGTCTGTAAAACTTTTGATTTCTCTGTTGAATCTGAATGAGATCCTTGCTGGGTAGAGTAATCTTGATTGTAGGTTCTTCCCTTTCATCACTTTAAGTATATCATGCCACTCCCTTCTGGCTTGTAGAGTTTCTGCTGAGAAATCAGCTTGTTAACGTTATGGGAGTTCCCTTGTATGTTATGTCGTTTTTCCCTTGCTGCTTTCAATAATTTTTCTTTGTTTTTAATTTTTGTGAATTTGATTACTATGTGTCTTGGCATGTTTCTCCTTGGGTTTATCCTGCCTGGGACTCTCTGCGCTTCCTGGACTTGGGTGGCTATTTCCTTTCCCATGTTAGGGAAGTTTTCAACTATAATCTCTTCACATATTTTCTCGGGTCCTTTCTCTCTCTCTTCTCCTTCTGGGACCCCTATCATGAGAATGTTGTTGCATTTAATGTTGTCCCAGAGGTCTCTTAGGCTGTCTTCATTGCTTTTCATTCTTTTTTCTTTATTTTGTTCCATGGCAGTGAATTCCACCATTCTGTCTTCCAGGTCACTTATCCGTTCTTCTGCCTCAGTTATTCTGCTATTGGTTCCTTCTAGTGTATTTTTCATTTTGGGTATTGTATTGTTCATCTCTGTTTGTTTGTTCTTTCGTTCTTCTAGGTGTTCTTTAATTCTTCTAGGTCTTTGTTAAACATCTCTTGCATCTTCTCGATCTTTGCCTCCATTCTTTTTCCGAGGTCCTGTATCATCTTCACTATCATTATTCTGAATTTGTTTTCTGGAAGGTTGCCTATCTCCACTTCATTTAGTTGTTTTTCTGGGCTTTTATCTTGTTCCTTCATCTGATACATAGCCCTCTGCCTTTTCATGTTGTCTATCTTTCTGTGAATGTGGTTTTTGTTCCACAGGCTGCAGGATTGTAGTTCTTGCTTTTCCTGTCTGCCCTCTGGTAGGTGAGGCTATCTAAGAGGCTTGTGCAAGTTTCCTGGTGGGAGGGACTGGTGGTGGGTAGAGCTGGCTGTTGCTCTGGTGGGCAGAGCTCAGTAAAACTTTAATCCGCTTGTCTGCTGATGGGTGGGGTTGGGTTCCCTCCCTGTTGGTTGCTTGGCCTGAGGCAACCCAGCACTGGAGCCTACCGGGCTCCTTGGTGGGGCTAATGGTGGACTCTGGGGGGGCTCAGAACTTCTGCTGCCAGTGTCCTTGTCCTCAAGGTGAGCCACAGGCACCCACCGCCTCTGCAGGAGACCCTCCAACACTAGCAGGTAGGTCTGGTTCAGTGTCCTATGGGGTCACTGCTCCTTCCCCTGGGTCCCAGTGTGCACACTACTTTGTGTGTGCCCTCCAAGAGTGGAGTTTCTGTTTCCCCCATCCTGTCGAAGTCCTGCAGTCAAATCCTGCTAGCCTTCAAAGTCTGATTCTCTAGGAATTCCTCCTCCTGTTGGCGGACCTCCAGGTTGGGAAGCCTGACGTGGGGCTCAGGACCTTCCCTCCATTGGGTGGACTTCTGTGGTATAAGTGTTCTCCCATTTGTGAGTCACCCACCCAGCAGTTATGGGATTTGATTTTATTGTGATTGTGCCCCTCCTACTGTCTCATTGTGGCTTCTCCTTTGTCTTTGGATGTGGGGTATCTTTTTTGGTGAGTTCCAGTGTCGTCCTGTTGATGATTGTTCAGCAGTTAGTTGTGATTCCAGTGCTCTCTCAAGAGGGAGTGAGCACATGTCCATCTACTCTGCCATCTTGCTCCGGCACTGTGTTTTCTTATGTCACAATCTTGGGCCTCACAATAAAGTGCAGAAAAAACATACCTTGACTTGTAAAGGAGTAGCCCAGATTGCAATAGCATCAGGAGCAAGGTGACAAAAGAGACTTTATCATGTACAAGGAATATGCAGTTCTAGAGCCGAGGGTGCCTTTTTTCAAGAGAAGTAGCAATTGAAGATGTTTACCTTGACTTCAGGTTAGTAGAGGTGAGTGGTATGGTTAGCTCTTCATGTATGTAATTTTGGTCATCAGGTAAAATGGCAAGAATAACTTGGCACCTTTTTTAGATGGAAAATATCCAAGATGAGAACTACAATGCCATGTTTATTGTGAAGTGAAATTATTTGTTAGAGGAATTAATGAACACCCAGCATGTGGATATTTGGCCAATAACTTTTAATTAGAGTGGGAAATGTTGTCACAACACAGGTTTATTAGATCATCTGCTAATTAAATAAAATATTATGCAGTATGAATTCCCATTTTTCCTTCTCATAACTATGAGGGAAGTTGCCAAGGATGGGCTGGAGAGGAAGGTAGCCCTTCCAGGTAGGCAGGTGAGAAAGCTGCCAGGGGACATCCTGAAACTCATGCTTTCTACCATATTTTTAATAAACTTGGCTCAGTTCCCATTGGTAGGTGAAGAAAATCCATAATGTGTTAGAAGGCTTTATTTTTCTTCTCAAATCAGAACTCAATTTATCACTTCCAGATAAGAAGTGAAAAGGTCATCTTCTCACTTTGAAATTTCTGAACCACTTAATAGGTAATTTGTACTGCTAATTACTACCTTTCACTTCTGTAATTATTTTGAATTACTGTCTTCCTGCTATTATTAATGCATAAGACAGGAGACAGTAAAACATGGCTCTAAATTCCAGTTGGTTAGCCTGGCAGTTGTGCCACTTTGAAGTGACTGGCAGAGAAAGATTTGCTATTTCACTCAGCTTTGCTGCGTTGGTGACAGAAAACCAACAGCTGAAACATTATTTGCATTTTCCTGTTCTCGAACTACTTTTCATTAATATTTTGTATGGCAACTCTCTTTTTGGCTGAGCACCAGCAATAATAAAGTTAAGCAGACTTCCCCTGCTATTCTAATTGCTTTTGCGGGCCCCAGATCTATCTGAAACACCTGTAGGGTTAATCAAATATCTGCAGACCTTCTGGAGTTAGCTTACCAACCACATGGCCAGAGAGCTTAGGAGAAATCTTGGTCAGAAGAGAACTAATTCGATGACATCTTGGGAAGATTTTCAATGTTATGATTCTGGAATGAAATTTTTGTGAACTTAGCTATGGTGGCCTGGGCTTTTAAGGCATTTCGGTGAAATTTTACAGATTGACTTTAGACAGACAGTCATGTTGGTAGGATGCAAAAGATACCAGAAAAGTTTTCCTGTGCCAGATTTCTCCCAAGCAGTAGCTAGAGAGCTAGATTCATTCCTTAAAATCCAAGGGCTCTTTTGGTTCTTAAGAATGCCCTATTTATGAGCAGATTTCCCCAGAAAGCCCAGCATCTTAAAACATTATCAGCTACCACCTCACCAGGGCAGTTAGCTTAGATAGGGCTCTGGTGAGGGTGGGGTGGCCCCTGAAAAGGGGGAAAAGTTGAGAACAAACTTACCTTGCTCTGTAATTTTGCTGAGGGTAAACACCTCATAACGTTTGAGGGCGTTAACTGTAGTGTCTTTTATTGATGCACTTTCTACATTATACAAATTTATTGAATTTTTTCAAACAGATTGAGTTGGCTCTTAGTAGGTTTAAGTGGGAAGAAAGATTTGGTGTAGAGATACCAGATGGAGGTTTGAAAGTACAGAATTTGAGAAGTACAGTTTGGGGTAGGGTACCTTACAAGTGATGGGCTGAAGGGTTAACATAGTATGAGATTCATTTGCTATCAGATAGAAGTGGCAGCATCAGAGACCATAATATCTTTGATTGTTTTCTAGCATTAATCATTACCATCTGTCAGCTGCAAAGAGGCTTCATGGCATTGGAGAACAAGTATAGAATTTGGAATAATAAATATAATAGCTTCTACTTAATATGCTGTTGCTTCTAAGCTGTTGTTGGACTCAGTTCTTTATATGCATTATCTCATTTCCCCCTGCTGATGGAGGCACCATGATTATTCCATCTTATAGACGAGGTAGTTAAATAAGCTCTTCATGGTCGCACAGCTAGGAAATGGCAGAGTTACTGGACTGAAGTTTCAGACTCAGGTTTCTTTGTCTCCAGGACCCACATCTCTAAACAATATGGTGCTATTTTGAGGGGTCCAGAAAGTTCTTTCTCTAGGTAACAGGAAAAGGAATAGTCATATTGTAAGAAATAAAAGGAAGGCTTGTGTGTATTAGAAAAACCAAAAAAAAAAAAAAAAAGTTGCGGAATAAAGGGCTTGAATTTGTTGCTGCTGTCTTGGAATAGATAGAGGTCTTCCAAGTACCCTATCTTGGTCTCCCTGGTACTTCTAGCCCCAACATCAGTAACCATTTCATTCTCCATCATGCTAACTTCAGTCCCACCTGGCTCTGGGGAGATGCCTCCCAGGAGGGCTTAGTTATCAAAGTAAGAGAAGGACACCCTAATATAAGTCCCTTCTACCTGGTCTTATAATATTTTTCTCCAACACCATGATGTAGTCGTGAGTGTGTATGTGGTGCATTGGGAAGAGTCTAGCTCCATGGGTGAGGGCCTTTGAAAACAGAGCTGCTCCGGTCCCACTTCTTTAAAAAAATTAAGAGACTATTTTTTAGAGAAGTTTTGGATTTATAGAAAAATCAGAGCTGAAAGTACAGAGTTCCCTTGTTATGCCACCCACCCACCTATGCCCCAGTTTTCCCTATTATTAACATCTTGTGTTAATGTGCTACATTTGTAACAACTAGTGAACCAGTATTGATATATTATTAACTAAAGTCCATATCTTACATTAGGGCTCACTCTTTGTTTTATAGTTCTGTGGGTATTGACAAATGTAAAATGACATGTATCTACTGTTACAGTATCATACAGAATAGTTTCACTGCCTTAAAAATCCCCTGGGCTCCATCTATTCATCATTCTTTCTTCTTCCCAAACCCTTGTTAACCACTGATCATTTTACTGTCTCTATAGATTTGCTTTTTACAGAATGTCATATAGTTGGAATCATATAGTATGTAGCCTTTTCAAACGTTTTGGACTTAGAAAGGTATATTTTAAGGTTCCTCCATGTCTTTTTGTGGCTTGACAGCTCACTTCTTTTTATCACTGAATAATATTGCACTGTATCGATGTATCATAGTTTATCCATTCACCTATTGAAGGACATCTTTGTTGCTCCAATTATTGGCAATTATGAATTAGGCTGCTACAAACATTCGAGTGCAGGTTTTTGTGTGGACATGTTTTCACCTCATTTGAGTACATACCAAGGAGCAAGATTTTTGGATCGTATGATAAGGATAAGAAACTGTCGGACTTCCCTGATGGTGCAGTTGTTAAGAATCTGCCTGCCAATGCAGGGGACACAGGTTCAATCTCTGGTCCAGGAAGATCCCACATGCTGTGGAGCAACCAAGCCCTCTCACCACAACTATTGAAGCCCATGCACTCTCGGGTCCTTGTGCCACATCTACTGAGCCCACGTGCCGCAACTACTGAGCCTGTGTGCCACAACTGCTGAAGCCTGTGTGCCTAGAGCCCATGCTCCGCAACAAGAGAAGCCATCACAATGAGAAGCCTGTGCACTGCAATGAAGAGCAGCCCCCGCTCGCCTCAACTAGAGAAAGCCTGCTCACAGCAACGAAGACCCAACCAAAAAAAAAAAAAAGAAACTGCCAAACTGTCTTCCAAACTGTCTGTATTATTTTGCATTCCCACCAGCAGTGAATGAGGGTTTTTGTTGTTCCCCACCCTTGTCAGCATTTGGTGTTGTCAGTGTGTTGGATTTTGGTCTAGTTCTAATTGGTGTGTAGCTGTATTTCATTGTTGTTTTAATTTGCAATTCTTTGATGACATATGATGTGGAGCTTCTTTTCATATGCTTATTTGCCATCTGTATACTTTCTCTAGTGAGATGTCCAGATCTTTTGCCCATTTTAAAATTGTTTACTTTTGTTTTCTTATTGTTGAATTTTACAAGTTCTTTGTATATTTTGGGTACCAGTCCTTTATCAGATATGTGTTTTGCAAATATTTTCTCCCAGTCTCTGGTTTGTCTTTTCTTTCTCTTAATGGTTCCACTTTTTAAAGATACTTGGGTTTCTCTTTCTGGGTGAAATAACTAGTAATTGTTTCCAAGAAACCACCAACTTTAGCATTCTTTTTTTCTACCCTCTCTTTTGCAGAGCTGTGTCTGCTTTGAGATTTCTAGTAGGCTGCTTGTGTTGTTGTTGTTTTTTAACATTGTTATTGGAGTATAATTGCTTTACAATGGTGTGTTAGTTTCTGCTGTATAACAAAGTGAATCAGCTATACATATACATATATCCCCATATCTCCCCCCCTTGCGTCTCCCTCCCACCCTCCCTA